>NC_056738.1:573025565-573258182 GCF_019279795.1 Protopterus annectens | reverse complement strand
CAATGCATACACTCCATGGGTGCATATGTGTGCACACCCTTATCATGATGGTTTGTTGCACCTATTGTTATGTGTACTACAGCAGTCACTATTCCTGGCAAGAGTATACTAGCATGGGCCATCTGCAAGTGCCAGTATATGTTCAGTCTGCCCTACACGTCCCCCAACTCTGCATGATTGCAAGGTCTACTTATGTGCACATCCCTTGGAGTTCACACACTGTCGTCACTATTGCTGTGGAGTTAGGGTTACATCTGCCACAGTTCCTGAACCTGACTGTGTGCAGATACAGCTATTCTTAGCATCCTTAGGATCCCTGCTTCAGTGCACTGGTGTGTCATGCTGACAGACCCTCCCCACCTTCAGCCTTTTTGCGATGCTTGACAAGTATGGCCTACACATGTGTGTCAATTTGCAGTGCCCCATACAATGAACACCACGTGTAACAGACTAGTCCCAACTAATAATGTGGACCACGGTATTATGTTATGCCATAGTGCAGATCTGTAACAGTTGCCATTGTAATACTGGTATATACACTATTGTTGCACTGTATAAGGGTGATGTTTCACACATGTCCCTACTATAGACCACTTGTCCCACCATTATGATCATCCCTGTGGACACATTCCACAATGTTAGTTATCTTGGCAGGTGTCTGGCATACCCTTCAGATAACCCATCATGGTCACCATCTGTGATGCAGTGCATTTAACAGCAACAATATGTGAACATGTATGGCATGCATTATGGGTAGGTGTGTTAGATGTGTGCATGGAATATACCATAGCCAGTACATGCTCGGTGTATTGTTAAGCATGAACATAAACCATACTCACCAGCTACAGGCTGCTGCCTTGGTGGTATACCACAGGGACCTACGTAAGATTGTGAGATATGTGATGTCAGTGGCCAAAGCTGTGACATTGCTACAGAGTGGGTGCAGTATTACAGTACAACAACTGTACAAGTCCACAATACTACCGCTTATGCACATATGTTTATTTCTACTACACAGCACCAGACTATATACATGACATCTCACATATGCATGATCTACCTGTACAGATGCGGATGCATATGCAACAGTGGTCTACTGATGTGCCTTGTGGCCTTACCTGCATTCTCCTCAGCTGGTGTATGGATAGCACCCACCTCCACAATGGTCTCTGCCAGTTGGGTGTGCGGATGGGCAGGTGCCACGAGGCTGGCGAGGAGTTCCTCAACACGTGTCGGTTGGATGGATGGCATGAACCCCCTGTTGCAAGGTGATCCCCCTGGACTGCAGCAGCACACCGACGGGCATTGTGAAGCAAGTCAGTACAATGATGCCAGACCTGCTCATAACTGTGGTTAAGCAGGCCGACATCGGACTAAATTGTTCCACAGTGTCAATGATGTCGGCCTGCTTAACCACAGTTATGAGCAGGTCTGGCATCACTGTGGTTATGCAGGCCGACATCATTGACACTGTGGACTAGATCATTCCACAGGGAGGTCCAGTCCTGCTGCTCATGGGCATCCCTGCTGAACAGAACTGGATAATGCTGTATAAGGTGGTTCAAGATTACCTCATTTTCCGCCGCTGAATACCCTAGTAAACGGCCGTGTGACATTTTGCCTGAAGACATAAAAATGGAAACAGGTCTTTGCAACTCATACAGCAAGGTTACCATAGTTCTTAATACACATCTCTGTCACCCCCCCAAGAATATCAGCGACAACAAACTGTTCACACAACTCAGTTGGTATGGCTACGGCTTACCTACCATTGAGACATATATTGTATTGTACCACACCTTGTGCTGTGTGTTTCTAGCCATGTTCCCTGTGTGGACACTATCATTGCTAGCCTGTTACGGACTATTTCACCTGCATGCCATTGTCAGGGCCACCATGGTTCCATATATGCATGCGGTATGCTTCCTATGTGATTTCTGCACATCTGTCATTCGGTGTTATTGGGAATGTCTATGCATGCTGTTGGACATGTTCTGGGAATGTATGGACTATTAATACCCACATATGTTCTATAACAGTGACACAATAGTATGTTTAGTAGGGAATAGTTGCAAGCTGAACCACCTCTCCCACCTCATCTGGTCATGTTACCAGGTCACATCACATGTGGGACCCACCCTGGAGCCTCCTCATCTACTGGTCCAGCACTATCTTCAGGTGGAATCACCTCAGGGGATGTTGTACCCCCGGGGGCACACACAGACATGATCCTGTCGCCCGAGGTTAGGTCCAGGGTGTGTTCAATAGGGGGCTTCACAGAAACTTATGGGATGTGCTACAGCACTTTGAGGCACCCAGCATACAATCACAGGGTCCACATGCTCCTCCTGCTCAGCCTCCAGGCCAGGCACCTTCAGGGACGTGGAATTGCTGTTGTGACTAGCGATGGGTGGGGGCCTTGTTCCCATTATTTCTATATGATGGCTCACATCGCAGACCACAAACACCATCCAGGATGTTTACCCACCACATGTGTCATGTACCACCCCTGTAGGCTGTCCTCTATATCTACCAACCCGAACCACTTCCACAAATATACCTGCTATCCTTCCCCATATTCCCATTCCCTACTTCACAGACAAGGGCAATGTAGTCCTAACAAGGGGTTCACATGTGACATACCCGTCCATGTTGCACACACTTACAGCTATATAAATCTGTGTGTATTGCTATGTGTGATGTTCCCTCACACATAGCATGTAGCACTGTGGTGGTAATACAGAGGACATGTATTTACATATATATGTGTGTGTGTGTTTGCATATATGTAGACAGACACACACACACACACACACACACACACACACACACACACACATATATATTTTTAGTTGTATATATGTGTTAATATATATATGTCTACATATGGGTATCTGTATATCTGTAAACATACATGTATATATATATATATATATATATATATATATATATATATATATATATTTATAGATATATATATATATATATATATATATATATATATATATATATATATATATATATACACACATATATAAATACCTATATATGGGGTACATTCAGACATCAGGTCCACAATCATTAACTCTCCTTCCTGTACAGCTGTACTGTTCTGCCTTGCTACAACACAGACAGGTGCCACATATGGACACAGCCTGACATTAGGAGGTATATATAGGGCCAGATTGCAGGCATGGCATTTCAGCATGCTACAATACATGTTAACCTGAGTATCCTGCAAGTGGTGGGCTCTGGAACCCACGTGTCCATCATTATGGTGGTACTTTCACCACCAGTGATTGGCCACAGTAATATAATCTTTTCCATTACACAATACACACTATGTTGACTTACATCTGGTCAGTCAGTGCTGCTCTGCACAGTTGATGAGTATGGCCCACTAGTCACAGGGACAGACTCTATTGTCCATAGCAGTTGTTCAACTGAACATTTTTACAATAGCAACACCTGATGGCACATATATATCATTCCACATCATCTATCCCAGTATTATGGACCAAGTACTACAGTCAAATACATGCATATATACTTCACATACCTGTTGCAGGAATGAGGTCTGTTGTGGATGGTTTCTTTGTAGGAGGTTTTATTTCCTCCTTGGTTATGACCTTAGCCTGCTTTCTTTGTTTCGGTTTTGGTTTTGGTTATGGTTGTGGATCTGATTCTTTTTCTCTCTCTCTCTGTCTGTCTCTCTCTCTCTCTCTCTCCAGTAAATGGATTGAGCTGCTTGGAATAGATTGCAGCATGGCTTTTGTAGGTGATGCACATGATCAGGTGATGGCCTCTGCAACAGTCAGTGTCCTCCACTTGCTACATGCATGCAGCATGCTGTGTAGTACTTCCAAATACCACTGTCATGGCAACCCACTACTATTAATCCCTACATCATGTGGGCATGGTCCCTTTACCTTTCCTGTGTGGTGGACATCCCTCTGGTGTGTGGGAAGCAGTGTTACAGACATCAGGTAGCAATACCTCTTACAAGAGAACTTGCACACTCAGGCCAGCTACATATTTGTATGAGGTTCCAGACCTACAGACATAGTGTGAGTAGTGTTATTGTATGCATTGTATAGCACCAGTGTTACAGGGTTTGTGTGTACATACTAGTTTAACATGGACTGCAGTCTGTCTGCATAGTTTTCAACTGTGGGCCTATCCACTTCATGGCCAGAGGTGTACCTGTTATGTTTTGTCTGTCCACCACACAGGTCTTGTGTCAGATATATCACTGGCAGTGTGTGTGTTGAGTGCTATCAGTACATGGCTACATCCATTTGTATTTCTGACTTCATATTCCTGATTAAGGGCATGTTGCAGACTATCCTGTAACACCAGCAACTTGCTTAGTGTATGACAACACTATTTCACATATGGGCCTGTGTTCCGGCCTCTGTCCTCCACCTACATGCCAGGCTTTGTCCATATGACATGCTGTCAGGGGTTATGTAATGGCATGTGAGTATGTCATGCTGCCATTCCTGCCATCATTCCACTGCTGTTGTGGCCCTCACACATATTGTGGGGTTGGGTCCATATATGTGTGGGCCTCATCTGCACAATACATGTGTGCCCTTCTGCAGTCCAGAGGTCAGTGTATGTAACAGTGGTATATGCCCCTGTATGTTATTCTATGGGGGGATGCACCATAACTAACCTGGGCTGTTACAACATGTGAGAGATATCAGGCATAAGCTGCCTTAAGGTATCCAGATGTACATTACCATACAATTTACCTTGGGAAAATGCAGGCCCACTGCTTCCGGCCATTCAGACTGTTCTGTTTGTCAGTGTGATTTTAATGGTTTCAGTTGTACCTTGTTATGTAACAGATACATCCCATTGTGTCAACTGAAGTATTTTCCCCCTAGGGATCGTGTACAGAGTGTAGATAGAGGCTGTTGGACTATACATCTGCATTACTTACTGTTGATTGATTGTTATCCTGTGGTCCAGTCTGTCTTTACTGTTGTACTACTTAAAGGCCTTGGTTTGGTCAGCAGCATATGTTAACCTTTCCAGAATACTGTATTAATTAATCTGTTTGAGAGTTGCATTAGTGTGTTTATATGTATTTCATCTAAACAGCTATATGACATGGCATATGCAACTGCCATAGTACACAAATAAAGCTTTCTCATGTATGCAAACCTATGTGTGGTGTTATATCCTTTGACTTCTCTGTGGGTATATGTTTCAGGCAACAATTGTCTTTTGTATGGGTGACTCATACATTGTCCATTTGGTAAGGTGGCAACTGTAGGAAAACTGGCTGTTCTGTATGGTGTGCACCCTCTAAATATGTGTCTTCCTATACATTTCTCTGTGTGTGTATGTGTAATTACATATTTATCTATATATATGTATGTGTGTGTGTATATATATATATATATATATATATATATATATATATATATATATATATATATATATATATATATATATATATATATGTATCTGCATATATATATGTGTGTGTGCGTATGTATCTTAGGAATGTTTATTGCTTCCATGTTGTACATTCCCTATGGTAGCCAGACTGTACTGCACAATATGTTATTGATACCAGCCTGAGATCATACAGGTGGGATGGACTGCTGTTAACATCTTGTGCCCATGAGCAGATTTGAACCCAGCCATGAGCCAGATTTCACCCTCATGCTTCTCAAAATCAAGATCCATCAGATTAAGAGCGGGGAGACAAACCTCGACACGGCGGCTGTGTGGGGTTGCTCTTTGGAGAGGTCACACCCACCAAAGACTCCTATGAACAAAGACAAAATCACATTTTGCAGAGCATCATTGGCGCTGGCCTTGTTCAAGAAAATCTTGACCAATGGATGATCAGAGATATACCCCAGGGATTACCTCAAGTGTCACTATGAGCAGAGCATAAAGTGAAAGGTATAAGTATGAGTTATACTAAAGGGTGGGCGTAGCCACAAAGCGATAAGGCTAGGCCCTTAAATACCCCCTCGGGCAGAGCATAATGTGAACCTATGATGACCTATATTTGTGTCAAGTCCTGGTTATGGGACTTGCAACAGATGGTATTGTATTGCAGGGCAGACTTGTTTGGCTGTGGAGGGGGGGGGTAGTATCAATACGTACAAGATGCATGTAGCTTGGGCCCCCCTCACCCCCATTAATGGTGCCTGTGGTCATAAATGTATTTATTATGTTCTCTTGATATATATATATATATATATATATATATATATATATATATATATATATATATATATATATATATATATAGACATATATATGTAGACATATATATCTATAGACATATGCATATTTTATATATATATATATATATATATATATATATATATATATATATATATATATATACACATACACACATGCTATTGTAACCTAATAGTAACTTTTTTGCTTACTGTAATGGGACTTTGTTACATTTTATTCACAGAGAACCTTTTCTCCCCGGGTCTCTGCTGAAAATGAGCAAAAGCTCAGTCAGACTAACATGGTTAACACATGTAAAATAAATAAATACATAAATAAATATATACATCTACATGTTTAAATACATTTCCTGTCCTGTTGAATGACTGTGCTTGATGATATGTTTGTGAAAACATTAGGGTTATGTATATCTGACATGGCTTAGTGGCAAATCACTTTGGCTATGGTGTGCAGGGTCCTGCATTCTAGCCTTGCAGAGGGTGTTTATTTTGTTGCTGGGCAGAACAAGGGCCATTGTATACAGAGTGATTAAGGCACTTTTAAGCAGTTGTAAGTGGGTTTCCATGGGTTTGCATGAAGGTAAGCACTGCTAACTTCCGGTTACAGTTTCTTTTACTCAGTTAGCTTCTAAATTGCTTAACTTGTGTAGGCATTGCTTACCCCTGTGGAAACAGGATTAAACCCACTTACTGCTGCTTAAAAGTGCTTACTCCTGCTTACCCCCATGCTAATTTCTTTAAAAGAAATGAAAAAGGGTTGATAGGAAAATGGTGAAAAAGTGGTACAAAGAGGCAAAGAAAATAGGGAAAATAGCTAAGGATGTGCAGGAACAGTGTAGGGAAGGACCATAGTTGCCCATTTCTTCTACAGTAACAGCTGTGTATATACACTGAATTTGCAGATAGATTTGGACACTCATACCCCTGTGAGAGGGGTGAGGACAACAGTAATATGTTGTTAAGCCAATTAGACCAGATTGCATGTGTCCAGTGGACATTTGTGAGAAATGGACAGCTATGTATGGGGTGAGATTTTTTTTTTTGGGAACAGATTGCCCTTTTTGTTTTTTTCAGGTGAGAGTGGGATGTTGGGGAGGAATAGTAGGTATATTTGGGGAGGTAAGTTGAGTAGGTTAACAGACAAGACAAACAAGACACATACAGGGGCAGTATATGACACATGTAGGGGGTAAACACCTTGATAGGGAGGGATGTTGGGAAATCAGAAGCCCATGAGCCCCCTAATGGAAACAGTGGGACTGAGGTCCCCACCTATGGGCAGTCATCACTGCACCTTCACAGCCCCGAATGTGGCTGTGCTGGGAGCTAAGTAGGAGGGCCAGGCCGACTCTCTAGTTGTGACACATGGCCCTCAAGCTGGCATAGCAGATCTCTGACCACCCTGTGGAGCTCACTATGCACCACAACCTGGACCTGGCGACGGCTGCAGGCTCCTCTCCGCTCCCCCTCCTGGTGGGGTTGAACCCCATCCTCTGAGGTGGTTCCACCCGAAGATGGTGCAGGATCACCAATAGACTAGGAGGTCCCAGGTTGGGCCCCAGATGTGCTGGTGCCCGGTGCCATGGCCAGCTGAGGTGGGACAGGTGGGACCACCAGGACCTGCCTTCCCAAACATGCTATGGTGTTTAAATGTTATCAACATATGTGGGTTAGTAATAGTCAACACATTCCATGATTAGGTATAACAGCATGCATAGATATTCCCATTAACCCAAACACCAGATATGGAACAGTTGCACAGCAAACAGAAAACATGCATATATGGGATCACAGTGGTCATTACAGCAGCATGCAGGTACATTGATGGCAGCATGCCACCAATGTGGGAGTATTTCAAGATAGCACATGCATAGAAACAAATGTAAATAATTATCAAACAATAGGACATATGTCCCAACGGTAGAGTTAAGTCAGCACATACCAACTGAGTTGTGTATTTAGTTTATTGTTGCCGATATGGTGGTGGGGGGGTGTCAATTAACAACTAGTATATTCCTGTAGTTCGCATTACTTTCCTAGTCAGTGCTGTGATCTGTACCTCACAGGTATTAGTACGCTACCCTATTGCCTTAGTTTGGACAGTGGTATGGCTGTCGACAACTATATACATGAACTGGTTTTACCTGCAGTATACACCTCTTACCTGGTATACCTGTGGAGGTATTGTTTGTTAACACTACCTAACTGTTTCTACACATACTCCCAGATTCCAGGTTGATGTTATGCACATACCTGTCCATCTCTTTTTGCACACACTCTGTATATGTCTTCATCACATGCAGGTGAACCCGGAGATATTTCAGCTATTGCCCTCTTAAACCTTTAGTGACTTGTACAATAACAGGTTTGTTTTATTTGACATTTTCCAAATATGTACAGGTCTGACAGTCAGTTATATGACATGAAATGCTGCCTACATGTCAGAAATTATCACACTGATATGGCAGGGAGCACGGTAACAGCCAGCAGATATGGGCCTAATAACTGGACATTCTGGACATTTCTGTACACTTGTGGGGTATGATTCTGCATACAGCTTACTACCACTCCCAAGATGTGTACCATGGCTGTGTCTGCTAAAAATAAAACACTGTCCATTACAGTTGAGTGTGCTGTATTGTTGTGCATCTCTAGTCTGATTTCTGTCTATAATTCTCCTGTGGTTTTACATTCTGACCTTGTAATTGCAACACTCTTATACAGGATTTCCTAGACAGTTGTATTATGTAGTACAGTGTGGGTGACAGTGATGAGTAATACCTTGTTATTCTGAGCAACTGCAACACTAACAATGTCTTACAATACCAGAGTAAACAGTACCAGTACTGGATATCAATCTTTTATTTATACAGACCTGTGGGAGCAATGTTTGTTAGCACTACCTGCATGTTGCCACACAAATTACCAGTTTCCTCATTTGTATTATGCACATACATCTCACTCTGGTACTGTAAACACTCTGCTCACAGCTTGACAACATGGGGGTGGAGATGGGACATACTAGGCTATTTACTCTCATAATATTTTGGGGGGTTGTTAGAGTGACTGGTTTGTTGTTTTAGCTGTCTGATAATCAGTTGTATGTCTTGTTTGCTGCCTAAATGTCTGGGATCATCCCACTGATTTGCCAGGGGGACAGGGGGACCAGGAACAGTTATGGGCCGATTTACTGGACATTCTGGTAATTTCTGTACACTTGTAGGGTATGATTCTGCATACAGCCTACTACTACTCCCAGGATTCGAACCATGGCTGTGTGTGCAAAAAATACAACAGTTCACATTGCAGTTGAGTGTGCTATTTGGATTTTGTTGTCTGTCTTTTTAGTGTTTTCTGTCTAAGTCTCTCTCAGTTGTACTATTTGAGCTCTTGGGATTACAACAGTCATATACAGACATTCCTACACAATTTATTTATGTAGCACAGTGTGGCTAACAGTGCTTACTACAACAGTACTATTAAGTGATTGCAACTCTACATTACCATATGATACCAGAGTGAACACATGCGGTCCAGCAGTTAGACCTTGATTGTCAGGCTGTTATGCTTTTATTTGCATACAACCTATATGAGACTCTTCCTGCCCTATTCTCTGGTGTATGCAGGACATGCCTTAAACAATACAGGTTTTATACATGCAATTAACCTACTACTACTTTTAGATTTATTTCCTATGACAGTACATGCAAGAGTATTACTAACCTGCCTCGCATCACAACCACTGCAGTCTACAGCCATGGGCTTCCTGGTTTGTAGCCTGCTCACCTGCCGCTGTGAAAGACATAAGAGGAATATTTAGCCATACCTATCCATAATATACATGAGCTGGCAATTATTAAACAGGTAGTAGACTGATACTTACTCACGGCTGGAACTTCCCTGTCCTCCTAGCCTCTTGGATCCACTGATCCAAGAGATCCCCCTTTCTCCGCTTCAGGTCAGCATAGTGATGCCTGGCCTGCTCACCAGTTCGGGGTATGCCAGTGACACTGGTGAGATCATGGACGAGAAGGTCCCAGGCTTCTGCTTTCTATTGGGAACCCTGGTACTGGCCCTGCAGCAGTCCCTGATCATGGTCTTTCACAAGGAGTCCTGCCATGACTCTGGACTCCTGGATGCCCCAGTGCTGCACCCAAAAGCGCACACCCTCTACCATTCCAGACATAGTGCCTACAATGGGAAGCTACAACCAGTTATGAGATGTATTCCCGCCTGTTGGGTTTAAATAGGGTCAGTTTCCCACACTTTACTGTGATTGGATGGTTTTGAAAAGGCTAAGCTATGGGCAAACCTGCTTACCTAAGGCTGACATTGCTTAAAGGGGTATACCAATGGGCAGAGTGAGTTAGCTGGCCTACATATTGTTTACACCTAGTAAGCTGGGCTGTGCAATGCTTAGCACTGCTTAATATTTAAATTGCATTATATTTGCATTGTGGCATTGATTTATTATTTAATACATGTTATATATATGTTTGGTATACATGCTTCATGTGTAAGTACACTGTATGTGGTCCTTGTGTTTATTAGGAAATTTCAACACTTTATTACAATGACACCTCACATCTGGGCTTAATGCAGTATTCCAGTTCACATATTTATGTCCTGTAGTAGGTTATACAATATAAAATTGTATATAGATTCCTTTCACATGTTCAGTTTGTATTTCCTATAGTGAGCATCTGTTTGGTGATACCTCAATCTTATATACTGTTGTGATGACTTAATGGTTAACTACTGTGAATATAGAGTACAGGGTCCTGGGTTCAAGACCTGCAAAGGCTGTTTATTTTGTTTCTGGCCGGAACAGTGGCTGATGCATGCAGATCGATTAAGGCACTTTTAAGCAATTGCAAGCGGGTTTGCATGGGTTTGCAGAAGGTAAGCAATGTTAACCTCCAGTTAAATATGCCTGCAGAGAGTTAGCTTCAATATTGCTTAACCTGTGTGTGCATTGCTTACCTCATGCAAACGGGCTTTGACCCGCTTACTACTGCTTAAATATGCTTACTCCCACTTACTACTGCTTAAATATTCTTACTCTTGCTTACTAGTTCTTACACCCGCTTACCACTGCACTAATTTAGACAGTAATGTCTAATGGTTCTTGAGAAGGTGGTTGATTTGGAAACTGTATGGATTTATCATTCATTACACATTTTACCTTCCATTTGTATCACTGATTCCTGTGTACATACACTGCATGGGGTACTTGTGATTATCTGTGGACTTTGCAACATTATGACAATGACACCTCACATCTGCATTTAATGCAGTACTCCATTTCACAAATATATGTTATGTCTTAGGTTATGCAACAAAATAAATTCATCATAAAGGGATTTGACATGGAAAATGGATTGTACTAGGGTGGGAATCGAACCGGGAATGACTGCTTGTAAGGTGAGTGCTCTGCCCACTACACTATTGCTGTACTGTTTTATTTGCTTGTATCTTGCTTTTTACCCTCTTGTGCCATTTAAGCTGCATTAATAACAGCTAAGCAATGGGCAAGCCTGCGCAACTATGGTTACATTTAATCTGTTTTATAAAAAAAAAACTTCTTTATCTTTACTGTTTTAACTATTGCTCTTGTAAACTTGGGGGGATGTTGCTGTGGGTATGCAAATACCTATGAGCGATCTTGCTCATACTTATTCATACACTGCTGCTCTTCATTGCAGGGGCATGTATATTCTGAGAGCTCTCCTCTCAGACATGCCCCCTGCACTTGTACATGCTCCATGTTCATTTAAGAGCTCAGGCAGCATGCCTTCATTAATATGCATTGCACGCTGCCATCCTGCTCCTAAAGAGCCACTTCTGTGCAGGACTAAGCTAGTCCTGCACAGAAGATAGTCAATCCAGGGGAATATAAATATTGCTTATTCCTATTACAAATATTCTCCATATGATAATTCAATTTGTGGAACTCAGATGTTCTGGATTGTCAAGGTATGAGTGATAATCTGATGGACTTAGGTTTATCCATCAGATTAGGAATGATTTTCATTCCATGGCTAGTGCGGATTTTAGTTTTGTTAACATTTATTAATTTAAATTTGTTATTTCACAAAAACATTTTTAGTATGCCTGACCTAAACATTACTTTATTGGTAAACACTCAAAGTATAAAACTGATCATTTCCTTTAAAAGCTCATATACTTTATAGTGATCAGAGGAAAATATTTAATAGTCACAATACAACAAAAAATACATAGTCTAAATAACCTAAGATGGATTTAACTTTATTATCTTTAAATACAAATGGCTTAAACAATCCTAGCAAGAGATCAAATCTGCTGAAATATTTAAAACTGAACAAAGCAGAAATTGTCTTCCTTCACGAAACTCATTTCAAAACAAATGACAATAACAAATGGAATCCTAAGGAATATATGATATTGACACAATTCACTTATAAGAAAAAGACAAAAGGGGTAATAATTTTATGGAAAATAAGTGTGATTAACCCAGAAATCATTTATTAGTATGAAGATAAAAAAGGCCTTATGGCATTAGTAATAGTTAAATATAATAAAAGAATATGGACCCTAGCCAATCTATACTGGTTCCCAGGCATTGGATCAAGAACTGGTAAAAAACACTTGGAGTTTATTTCCAATAATTATAAAGGCAACTTAATATTAGGAGGAGATTTTAACAGTATATTTGATATTTCTGAAACTACAAATAAAATAGCACTGCATATATCTGCTGCATCAAAAGCTTTAAACAAGTGGGTAGAATCATTTCATCTTGTAGATACTTTCAGATTTAAAGAAGATAAATCTTTGTTGTTTTCCCATCAAGATCACAGATTTGGTACCCAAACTAGAATAGATAAAATATTTTCTACCCATGACTTACACTCTAAAATCATTAATTTCTCAATCACTCCCTGCCCCTTCTCAGACCACAGTTCATTGATACTTCAAAATTGGTACAAACCATTAATCTTTAACTCGAGAATTCCAGCATATATAACTAAAATTAATGAGTTCAAGCCTTGTTTATTATCTGAATTACAGTTCTTCGTAGATATTAATTACTCCACATAGATAAATAAAATAATGACATGGGACACATTAAAAGCTTACATATATGGAACAACCCTTACTTGGTATAAAAAAAATCAGAGAATTAGATTCTGAATTAATAGATCTACAATCCAAACTTTTGTCAGAAAAAGCTGAAAAAAAAAACAAAATCATTTGGAGATGAAAATGAAAGTAGAAGTATTAAACAATAAATACAATGAAATTCTAACACATAAAACTAGTTTAGATTTAGAAAAACTAAAAATTAATATCTTGGCCACTTCTCCCAAATATCTACATAATTTATCCACAATAATCAAAATACACTCAAAAGCTAATAACATTAAAAGTATCTTCCATGAAAAGAAAGGGAAAATGTCTCAGATTTAGGTGACATTCTTGATGCCTATATAAATCACTATATATTATTTTCAAAAAGAAAATATACATATCGATAAATTAAATCTAGATGAAAAATGTTCTAATATAAAGCAAATACCAGAAAAATTAAAAATAGATCTGCAAGCACCTATATCCCACAAAGAAATTACAGATACAATGAAAGAGGGTCAAAATAACAAAGCTCCAGGTATAGATGGCATAATTATGGAAATATATAAACTTTTTCTTCAAAAATACTATCCCTTTTCCATAAAACTTTATTAGAAATTCAGTCACCAGCTTTAATACCACCCTGTTGGAGATATTCCTTAATCACACCAATCCTAAAGGAAAACAAATCCCCAAACCTCTGTCTCATATAGACCTATATCATTATTAAATAATGACTATAAGATATTTATGACAATATTAACTAACAGAATGAAAATACCACTATCCAAAACAATACATAATTATCAAACTGGATTTATATATCATAGATACACACACAACAATATTAAAAGGATAATTTATCTTATAGATTATATTAATAAAGAAAAAAACAGTCATAATTGGCTTAGATATAGAAAAAGCCTTTGATTTCTTAAGTTGGGAATATTTACTCAAAATTCTGGTGTTATTTGAATTTCCTTCTTCCTTTGTTCATCTACTAAAGAATTTATATACAAATAATTTAGCGTATGTTAAGCTAGGTCCTTTCACCTCTGAATCTACATATAAAAAAGGGTACTAAACAAGGATGTCCCATGTCACAGATTCTGTTTGATTTGGCTATTGAAATATTGGCAGATTAAATACATAACAATACAAAAATCAAAGGAGTAGATGTTTATGAACAATACAGTTCTAAAGTAAAGTTCTTTGCTGTTGACATATTATTAACATTACCCAATACAAAAGAGACATTAGAAGAATTTGATATTTTAACTGACACATTTTACAAGACGTCAGGACTCCATTTCAATAAAACAAAAATCAAAATTTTTATTTTTAAATAAAAAAAAGAATCAGAGAAGAAGGAATCACATTATAGGGAAGCAAGAATCTACCTTAAAATATCTAGGAATTGAGTTATGCAAAGATAATAAAGAATTAGTCTCAAAAAACTGCAATAATATCATCAACACAATTAAAATCTCTGTGGAAAAGTAGAACAAAATAATATTAACATTTGAAGCTAGACTACATTTGATAAAAACGGTTTTACTACTCAAGATTAAATATATATATATATATATATATATATATATATATATATATATAGCTTTGGCAATACAACTGTTACCAAAAAGGAATATACTCAAAGAAATAAACGTATGCCTAATAAGATTTTTATGGTTTCCCAAAAGAAACAGAATAGCTTTAATACATCATATCAGACCATGAATAATTCACAATAGCAAGACAACCACCAAGAATTATGTAGCTGTGGAACCACCAATAAGTGCCTCACCACTCGTAGTGTAAAAACTGGTTTATTATGATAAAAAATGAACTAGATGCAGTTAAAAACAACAAATGTAAAAATCAGTTAAGCGTTTCATTCAATGGAGTTGGACTTCATCAGAACTGAACGCCATATCCAAATACTGGCATTAATGCCTTCTTCGGTGCCAAAAAATTCAAAATCATTTAAAAAAACAGTTCTGCATTTGTATTAGCAGTGCTGTGCTGTTATAACTACTGATCTATAAATAACATAAACTATACCTATACATTGATATAAAATTCTCTATAATTAATCCATACAAATATTTAAATACATCAACTTCCCATAATTGCACTATGTACTTCTCTAATGTCATCTCATACAAGCCTCCATATGACAACCTTAACGTCAAAAAAATACATACTACCTATCATTTCCCTAAATATTAAAATTAATGATATTATTGATTTAAAAATGTCTAGGGCGGCCACAGTGGTGCAGCGTTTAGCATTGCTGCCTCACAGCAAAAGGTTCTCTGGTTCGATTCTCGGTTGGGGTGACTTCTGTGCGGAGTCTGCATGTCCTCCCTGTGGTTGCGTGGGTTTCTTCCAGGTGCTCCGGTTTCCTCCCACATCCCAAAGACATGCAGTAGGTGGATTGGACACTCTAAATTGGCCCTAGGTGTGAGTGTGTGCGTGTGCCTTCTGTGGAAGGTTGGGCGCCGGGCTGGCAACTCGACACTGTAAAACTCCACTGCCAATCATGAGCAGATAGATGATCTGCTGTGGGTACCCCTAACCAGGAAAAAACGAAAGAAGAAGAAGAAGATTGATTTAAAAATGTCTACGATATCTTTAACTTATCAAATATTCTATTCTACACAACTTATGTCTTAAACTATACCTAGTGCTACTGGAAACATAATAATTTTATTGTCATGTGATTACCCTAATAATAATAACTGGGATTAATTCATATATTGTTATCAAAATGATAATAGTAAAGGTTTGACTGGCATAAATTCATTAAGTCCAGGTGGGGTGGTGGCATCTAAAAATATTTGCCACCATACTTCCTTATAACCTAATAAACTTTTGTTATCACCACCTCTGGGACCAATATTAATGCTGTCTAATATGGCAAATTTAAACTGATGTTCATCTCCTTCCATTTCTATATGCCTATATAATGCGTTTGTTTTATCTTTAGTTCTAATGCTATATGTGTGGTCATAAATTCTCTTCTTGAAACTTCTCTCAGTCTTTCCTACATAAAAACTAGGGCATGTGTTACATTTAGCCAAGTATATCACCATTTTGGTATTACAATTACCTAATTTAAATCTTACCAAAGACCTGTGTCCATTCCCCAAAAGTATTTTATTCTCATCTAGCATGTACCTGCATTGGTTGCAAGCTCCACATTTCTTACTTTGGGTATTAAAACCTTTCTTGTCTTTCTTTAATTCTCTATACCTTTGTTCTACATGTTGTTTGATGTTCCGTCCCATTTTATATATGAAATGGGGTTTGTTCCCCAAAATTTTTTCTAAATTAGTATTGCTTGCTATTACATACCAATATTTGTGCATCATCATTTTAATATTGTCAGCCACCATATTATATTGAATAACACAGGACCTATGGAAAGAAATTGTCAAAGAATTGTTGTATGGATGTCCGCTTACTACGTGCCTATCTACTCTGTTCTTTCCCACTCCTATACCTGCTCCTAATAATGGTTTATACTTTAAATTCCACTCCTGAGTGACATATTTAACTGTATCATCCATTGTTTGTTTAGGATAACCTCTTTGTTGGAATAAATTCATTATAAACTTAATTTCTTCCATCATATTTTCATAATTTGATGTCATCCGTGCTGCTCGTACACACTGTCCTTTAAACACATTGTGTTTTACTTTTTGAGGGTGACAACTGGTGTATTCCAAATAGTTATTTGAAAAAGTACTTTTCCGATGTATCTTAGATTTAAGTGTGCCCTCATGATGGTAAATGTATGTGTCCAAGTAAGCCACACCTTTATAACTATGAGAATAAGTGAATTTCAAGTACTCACTGCCGGTGTTGAGAAATTTAACAAATGTTTGTAATGTATCCAAATCACCAGCCCACAGTATATATATATATATATATATATATATATATATATATATATATATATATATATATGGCATCCAGAAATCTGGAATAATGTTTGACATATTGAAAATATTTACTGGGGAATAAGTGAGTATCCTCCCAATAGAGCATGACTAGGTTGGCATAAATGGGGGCACAAGCTGCCCCCAAGGCCACCCCCCCTAGTCTGTTTAATGTACTCTCCTTTGAAATTTATGAAGTAATTATCCATTGGGAGAAATATAATAAAGGTACAGCTTATATGTGGCCAGGGTTAAAAAAGAAAAATGTACAGGGAAATGAGAGTAAGAATCAGGATGAAAGGAATATAAAGGAGAGCTCATACCATTATAGGAGACAGGATTTTCAGAGAGACATAGTAGAAACTGGCCAACCTTATCAGAACAAAAAGCAGTGGAATCAGAATTACACAAAAACAAGAAACAATCAGAAGTATTGGAGGTAGAACAACCTGAAGCTCCCATTTTAGTCATTTATGATGTAGGAAAAGATATAGTGACTATAAGGAATGTACACGCATACAATAATTTTAACATATATAATTATTCTAATATCACAATGGGACGTGCACATTTTAACTTATTAGCTAAGGGCATAAAATACATTCCTAATCCCAAATTTGATTTAGTTGATTGGATTATTGACTTTAAGAAGTATATAAGAAAAGTCAATTTAGCAGTATTATTCAAGGATCAACCACAATATGGTTCCAACACAACCCAAATAAGGTATAAATCAGTGGAACAGTTAAAGAAAGCCAGCTCCTTTATTCCACCTAGTCATCCTTCTGTTGAAATGTATGAGAAGATAATGTTAAGGGAAACATATCAAGAATATAACAATTTTAGAGAAATTACCAATATAAGGAATATGACCCAGGAGGAAGAGACAATACTGAATAATATAAAAAAGATCACAATATTAGAATTATGAAACCTGATAAAGGTGGTGGAGTTGTCCTTTATGACAGTATTCAATATATTAAAAAGATCTATGATATCTTGTATTATTCGGGAAATTATGAAACAAAATCATTAAATGAGCTTAATATAACTTATCAGAGAATTGATTCCTATATAGAGGAATATTTAATTGATGTGCGAATTTCCAGAGAAGTATATGATTTTTAAAGGTGAAATTTCCCAAAGTAGCCACTTTAGTTGGCATACCAAAAGTACACAAAGAAGTTAATGAGCCACCGATTAGACCGATAGTCTCAGAGAGTAAATCTAAAACATTTCCACTGGGTAGATATATAGATACAAAGTTAAAATTTATTTATAGTGTAATACCACATATGGTGAAAGATTCTTGGGTATTCTTGAGTAAATATCCCATTAATGCATGGAAAGAGGACATACTTTTTGTAAATATTGATGTAATAGATTTATTTTCATGTATACCAAAACAAGAAGGCTTGGAAGCCTTTAATAATAGTATTATTAAATACACCAACTTTGAATGGGATGAAATATGTTTATTAGCAAAAATGATGTCCATTGTTCTGGATAATAACTTCATATATTTCAAAGGAGAGTACTTTAAACAGACTAGGGGGTGGCCATGGGGGCAGCTTGTGCCCCCATTTATGCCAACCTTGTCATGCTCTATTGGGAGGATACTCACTTATTCCCCAGTAAATATTTTCAATATGTCAAACATTATTCCAGATTTCTGGATGACATATATATATATATATATATATATATATATATATATATATATATATATATATATATATATATATATACTCTGGGATGGTGATTTGGATACATTACAAACATTTGTTAAATTTCTCAATACCAGCAGTGAGTACTTGAAATTCACTTATTCTCACAGTTATAAAGGGGTGGCTTACTTGGACACATACATTTACCATCATGAAGGAACACTTAAATCTAAGATACATCAGAAAAGTACTTTTTTAAATAACTATTTGGAACACACCAGTTGTCACCCTCAAAAAGTAAAATGTTTAAAGGACAGTGTGTAGGAGCGGCATGGATGACATCAAATTATGAAAATATGATGGAAAAAATTAAGTTTATAATGAATTTATTTCAACAAAGGGGTTATCCTAAACAAATGATGGATGATACAGTTAAATATGTCACTCAGGAGTGGAATTTAAAGTATAAACCATTATTAGGAGCAGGTATAGAAGTGGGAAAAAATAGTGTAGATAGGCACGTAGTAAGCGGACATCCATACAACAATTCTTTGACAATTCCTTTCCAAAGGTCCTGTGTTATTCAATATAACATGGTGGTTGACAATATTAAAAAGATGATGCACAAATATTGGTATGTAATAGCAAGCGATACTAATTTAGAAAAAATTTTGGGGAACAAACCCAATTTCATATATAAAATGGGACGGAACATCAAACAACATGTAGAACAAAGGTATAGAGAATTAAAGAAAGACAAGAAAGGTTTTAATACCCGAAGTAAGAAATGTGGAGCTTGCAACCAATGCAGGTACATGCTAGATGAGAATAAAATACTTTTGGAGAATGGACACAGGTCTTTGGTAAGATTTAAATTAGGTAATTGTAATACCAAAATGGTGATATACTTGGCTAAATGTAACACATGCCCTAGTTTTTATGTAGGAAAGACTGAGAGAAGTTTCTAGAAGATAATTTATGACCACACATATAGCATTAGAACTAAAGATAAAACAAATGCATTATATAGGCATACAGAAATGGAAGGAGATGAACATTAGTTTAAATTTGCCATATTAGACAGCATTAATATTGATCCCAGGGGTGGTGATAACAAAAGTTTATTAAGTTATAAGGAAGTTTGGTGGCAAATATTTTTAGATGCCACCACCCCACCTGGACTTAATGAATTTATACCAGTCAAATCTTTACTATTATCATTTTGATAACAATATATGAATTAATCACAGTTATTATTATTAGGGTAATTACATGACAATAAAATTATTACGTTTCCATTAGCACTAGGTATAGTTTAAGACATAAGTTGTGTAGAATAGAATATTTGATAAGTTAAAGATATTGTAGACATTTTTAAATCAATAATATCATTAATTTTAATATTTAGGGAAATGATAGGTAGTATGTATTTTTTGACATTAAGGTTGTCATATGGAGGCTTTTATGAGATGATATTAGAGAAATACATAGCACAATTATGGGAAGTTGATGTATTTAAATATTTGTATGGATTTATTATAGTGAATTGTATATCAATGTAAAGGTATAGTTTATGTTATTTATAGATCAGTAGTTATAACAGCACAGCGCTTTTAATACAAATGCAGAACTGTTTCTTTAAATGATTTTGAATTTTTTGGCACCGAAGAAGGCATTTAAGCCAGTATTTGGATATGGCGTTCAGTTCTGATGAAGCCCAACTCCATTGGGTGAAAGCGCTTAACTGATTTTTACATTTGTTGTTTTTAACTGCATCTATTTCATTTTTATCATAATAAACCCGTTTTTACACTACGAGTGGCGAGGCACTTATTGGTGGTTCCACAGCTACATAATCATATCAGACCATGGAAACAGGGAGGATTAAACTTTCCTGATATAGAAACATATATAAAAACATCAATATCTAAAACAATCTCAGATTGGATAAGTCCAAATTATTCTGTAAATTGGAAAGACATACTAACTGCAATATCAATAAATGAATTTTATTTACAAAAAAAATTCAAATAACAGATAAAAACAATTTGCCATGGCACATATTATGTATTAGTATGTAATATAACATAATTAAGCCCACTAAAACTCATCTGATTGATTATTACATTGACTCATTTAGAAAAATTATTAATGCAAATATAGATTTAAAAATCTGGTTTGATCTTTTAACACCATTCATAGCTACAAAGAGCTATCCACATAAAATATACAGAGAAGTAATTAATTCCTGGCAACAGAAAGGATTTGTTTGTTGGTTTCAATGTATCAATGAACTGAAATTTCTGAATATGCAAACAATAGAAACAACATAAAAAAATTCCACAACAAGATTGGCTAACTATACAAAGCATTCTGACGTATTTGCAAGATTTATGCAGAATAATTAGTAATTCTTTATTTAAAGAAATACCTAAACTTACAAAATACCTATATGAAATCATATATAATGATTATGACATGGGAAATAGTATTTTGAAATTTTACAAGATATCGATAAATTATAAAACAACACCGAAATCCTCATATTGGAATTATATAATGAAAGGACACTCATTACAGCTAAGTGAAGAAATTAAATCAAATATTTTATTATCAATAAAACATACATTCTTTACACAATACTTTAAAGTTTTTAATTGGGAATGCTTGCACAGAGCATTCTTAACTCCAAAGTAATTCTTCCAAAAAGGGAATATGTTGGAGGTGTGAGCAAATACACAATGTAGATTGGAATCACATTTTTTTCGACTGTGCTAAAATTAAGCCATTTTGGAATGATATTAAAAACTTTTTACAAGCTTTATTTAATGAATCATTTAGCTTATCTAAAACTCTTGTATTATTAAATGTGTATGAAGGTCCTCATTTGAATGAGTCAAATATGTATCTAGTTTGGACAATACTTGCAATCTCAAGGAAGTGTATAACAAGAAGATGGAATACAAACACAATACCGACTATGGAAGACTTCTACAGCCTACTGAAGACCACAGCATTGTTGGAAATTAAAATTAAAGAATTAAGGATTCATCCTAAGCCATTTATTACCAATCTATGGAAAAAAGTCATCATTGATTGACTCTCTACAATAACTGAACAGATACACTCTGATAACTGTATTGTTATACCTGTAAAGTAATTGTATATATTGAGCTCTGTTATAATGTCAGGCTGATGTAAATAGTGTACATAGTTATTTAAGATGTTATATACAAATACTATGGAATTTATTCAACTGTATTTGAAAAATAAAACATTTTTGAGAAAAAAATTCTCCATATTAATGATACACATATATGCACTAACAGTAAATGCATACATGCATACATACATACATACATATATCATATGCTCTACACTAGGGCTCTGTAGAAGGGTATACAAGGTATTCTTAATGGTACACATATATTTCTTAACAGTAATTGCATAGATAGATACATACATACATACTATTATTAGTAGCACACATATATACTATATATGCCTTACCAGTAAATATGTACATACATACATACACCATATGCCCAAAATTAGACCCCATTAGACAGATATATAAGGCATTATTACTGTACACATATATGCCCTAAGAGTAAATACATGCATAGATACACCATATGTCAACACTAGATCCCATTAGAAGAATATGCAAGGTATTATTAATGGCAAACATATATGTCATAACCGTAAATGCATATAAACATACACCATATACCCTACAGTAGATCACAGTAGAAGGATATAAAAGGTATTAATAAAGGTGCACATATATGCCCTAACAGTAAATGCTGAAAAGTAGGTGGCCTGACTATATATTCCTTTCTTGTTTCTACTGTTAGGGGGGTTCCTGAGTTATGGTTATTTCTGCATTATTGAAACTAGGCTGTGAGACCATGGCGGTGTCTTATTTTTGTACTGATGAATGCACAGGTTGATTTACTAATTTTAATTTGCTGCTGTAAAAAAAAGCTATACACATACACACACAGTGAAAAAATGTTGCTGTTGTTAATACATAGAAAGACTATGAACAGCTGCTGATTTTAGTTATCATGCTGCTAAGTTTGAAGCTGTACCATCAATCACAGATAGTTGGATTAAAAAACAAACGTGTTGTAAAGTGTCCAGACATGTGAATGCATAGCCTGATCTCTCTCTCTTGCTCAGAAACATTTGATGAAAGTAGAAGACTTAAGAAGGATGCATCAACAAGCAGTTGATACTAAATAATGTGGGCGACCACACTGCCTGCACTCTAGCAGATTAATTGCACTTAGTACTCTGAAGAGTACAAGTACTAAACAGGAAGTTTTGCATCCCCATAATGTCCTTTTCTCAGTGGAACAATGACCTCCTTGGACCTGGATGCTATGCCTTTACTTTTAAGTTGTGCACAAGATGGTCAAAGGTCAGATTACCGTCAGCATAAGTTCCCCGATCCCTAACTACTGGGTCTACTTTTAGAATGTCCTTTTCTCAGTGGAACAATGACCTCCTTGGACCTGGATGCTATGCCTTTACTTTTAAGTTGTGCACAAGATGGTCAAAGGTCAGATTACCATCAGCATAAGTTCCCCGATCCCTAACTACTGGGTCTACTTTTAGGGTGTATTATCAATGTGCTAATTTCAAGTAGTGGCTGTCTTTCAAATGGTACTACTATGCATTTTGTCACATTGACTTTTAGTCTATGGTTCTGACACCAGTTGTTTGTCTGTGTCAGACCCTCCTGAAAGGTAGCTGCGTCTTTAGGAAATTCAGTAACCAAGCCCTGTTTGCATTCATCTGCAAACTTGGTCAGCCAGAGATCCTTGACGTTTGCTTTGACTCAGAGAAGTAGATGCCAAAACAGATGGCACCAGTCCTTGTGGGACTTCACTATTGACTGGCATCTTTGTGGAGGTGGATTCCTGCACCCTAATGTATTGTGTCCTATCACAGAGACAATGGGCTATCCATCAGGTGACATATGGGTTTATCCCTAATTTTGTAAGTTCATCTACAATGCTTGAGTAAGGTGTTGTGTTGAGCACCTTAACCAGGTTGAGGTAGGCAGTGTGCACTCTTTTGCTCTGGTCCATAGCTTTAGTGATCTTCTCAAAGAAAGAAGTCCACCAGGTTAAGTAGGCATGACCTGCCTTTGACAAAACTGAACTGGGTAGGGTCCACTGTCTATAGGTTTTCTGTGTCATTGTTTATCAGATCCTTGAAAATTCTTTCCATGGCCTTGCATATGAGACTAATCAGACTTATGGGCCTGTAGTTCCCTGTGTCTGATGAAGGTCCCCACTTATGTAGTGTGATAATAATCACAATCTTCCATTTGTTAGGCACAAAGCCTGCCTAGATGTTATGGCTAAACAGAGTTACTAGTGGGCTTGACAGGTCATGTTTCATACTATTCATGAGGCATCCTAGGATATTATCAGGGCCCATTGAAGAAGAGCTCTTCACCTTAGTTCAGGACATTGTTGTGTGTTGCCTTTAAGGTTGTGGACATAACTGAAGAAAGCCTCATGACTGTCCTTAACTTGGGAGGTTATGTTTATCTCAGATTTGGCTTTGGTAGACTTGATTAATCCCCTGAGATACTTATTCAGTTATTCTGTTTGAAGAGGGACACTTTATCTTGCTCGGTCATGACCTTCTTGTTTTGGACATGATTTTTTTTTCTTTTGTTATACAGACTATTTATAGTGGGATTCCTCCAGGGCTGCTTGATTTTGGAGGTTGTCCTATGTTTATTTTGGGTAGGTTCAGCTGTCTCTATGCAGTTATTCACATGATTGTACAGGGTTTCTGTGTACAGTTCCACACAGTCTGCTGTGTCCTTAGGGTTGGGGATGGGCTTGGAATTTTGCTAGATCATTTCTTAGTACGAGGTCATTAACCTTGGAATATTTTTCAATGTTTCTGGCTTAGCTGGGGTACTGGACTTAATATTTATTTCAAAGGAGATTGTTTTGTGGTCCAAACTGACCAATGAGGACTTTACACTAGAGGGAGTGCATTATTCAACCATGTTTGTGAGGACCACGTGAAGGATATTTGTGCCCCAAGTGGGCATGCAGACTTAGCTGTTCAAGGATGTTTGTATTAATAAAGTAAAGGAATCAATGGACCTGTATATTTGAGGTAATTTATGATTCTCAGTTAATGTTAGGGTAGTTAACATCACTCCTTGAATATTTTGCTGGTTTAAATAGGGAGTGCCTCTAGTATATTCACATACAGCAACCAAGGTAATAAAAAACGGGGATTCCAACCACAGTAACCACCAATAACAGAAGAAAAACAGGCTGGAAGGAAGCACTCAGGTTCACAGTTTCTTCAAGGTTTAATGGCACAAATAGTAGATGAGCAAAGCACCAAATTTGGTGTTTTGCTCATCTACTATTTGTGCCATTAAATCTTGAAGAAACTGTGAACCTGAGTGCTTCCTTCCAGCCTATTTTTCTTCTGATATTCATATACAGGGTATGAGCTTCTGGTGCCATGGAGGTGGACAAGTAGCTTGCAAGGGAGTGGTATGGGACTTTACTTATGGTAAAACAGGCATGGGGAAGTTCAAGTGTGTCATACTATTTGACCAGTTTTGAGGTGTGTTTGCATTTGATGTAAATTGAGACTCCTCCACCTTTAGACCCTGCTTATGTATTAGGTGGTCTAAACATGTATAAGGCATTCTAACCTTACACTTCCAGGGTGCCCTCTGTGGGTTTAAACCAAGTCTCAGTTAACTTAGCTATACTCTCTAGGATAAGGAGAGCTAAAAGGGAGTGGCCTTTCTTATTTAGACTCCTGGCATTGATCAGTAAAACCTTTAGATTATTTTTAGGTTCATAGGAGATTAGTAGGCTAATTTTTATGTAAAAAGAAATATTACATATCTCAAAAACAACTTCGTATATATCACATATTCTGAGGCGTAATGGTATTTTTGTGAAAAAAAAAAATTTTTAGTAATAATATATTATACAAGGGAATATAAATGTGCATCCAGCCCTTACAAGCCTTGCCAGTTTTACCCAGATTTTGCCCAATTTTTTTTTATCCCTTGAGGGAAGATAACAAGGGTCAGCAAGCTGAATTTTTCCAAGTTTTACAGACTACCCCTGTCCAAAAGGGACATGAGCGGCACCCCTGGACTGAATTTGTGATTTCCCATCCATTGGTACAGATTGCGCTTGAGGATGGTCAGGGAAGAGCTTTGCTTCATGTGAATAGAAAGCCTATTTCAGAGGAGGGACAATCTCTGAGATAAATATCTGTCTCTACAGCATGATCTATTCATGTCAAAGATCAGGTTTAGATCCTTGAAACAGGTAACCCTTGTGCAATTATTTGCAACATTTTCATCAAGGCTTGGTCAGAGATTGCCTCGTAAGTCAGGAGTAGATCACCCCTCAATAATCTGTAGGAAACTGAATACAATGATAGGGCTTTTAATTGGTCTGCATATGATATGTTGGTTATACCCTGCATTTGCTTGGTGAGAAACCTATGAGAACGCTTCAACTATTGCAGATGCCTGGCAAGGTACATACCAAAGGGTGCTTTGTACTTGAGTATTGGTCTGATGAGGGCTGAGTACAGTAGTACTATGACATCCTTAAATCTGTATGCTATGCCCTTACTTATAAGTTGAGCCACAAAGAAGGATTTCTTCACCACCGTGGACACATGGTGGCAAAGTTCATATTACTTTCTCTCACCACTGGGTCCAGTCGTATTAATGTTGTAATTTGCAGGAGTATTTGATTTTCCAAAGGTTATTATTATATACTTCTTTGCATTTAGTTTCAGGCCATTGTTGTGACACCAGTCATTAGTCTGTGTCAGTCTTTCTGTAGGACATCAACATCATTTGGGCAGTCATTGATTGCCCCCACCTTGCAGTCATCAGCAAACTTAGTCAGCCAAAGGGCATCATCATTTGCCTTGACATGTGAGACATCAGACTTTCATTTTCTTTCATTACTGTAGACCTAATGAAATGGGTATTGGTGTCTCAGTAGTTATTCTACTTTAAACTGGGGTGCTACAAATTCCTTCCCTTGACTGCTGTGATGATTAAAACTTATCTTAACTGCCAGTTACAGATGAAGATAGAAGATTTTAACCTTAACATTAGTGACCCAATCACCCAAACAGTCTTGGTAATATGCCATACAAATGATAAATGCCCCCAAACTTTACTAGGTTTCATTAATCGAAATATCTTAAACAAATTTGCCATAGTCTACTCAGGAATAATTATTCACTTGATGTCATAGTAATGAAAGCTCCTTCAGATATTTCTGTCTTCTCAGCCTCAAGATACTATCATATTTAACCTAAGAACTAATACACACAAAATGGGGTTTATGTTTTCCTTTGTAAATTATGTTGAAATTAACAACAGAGAAATAAGCATACTTCTCAGTAATGCAGATTAGGATATAATGGTTAGTGAAACACAAATTGCACAATTATTGCGACTGCGCTCTTAATTTATATAAAAAATATATACTAGTGAATCAGAAATATGCTGATAGGTTAAATAACAGACTACAATGGTGGAGTTATAAATTAAATGAACTATGCAACAACAATAAAAAAACAGTTATAATTCAGCGAGCAAATCTCATTTAATTAAAACAGAAAAATGTTAATAAACTGATCAAATCAACTAAATCAGATTATGAAACTAGACTAGATTCTAAAACAGAATGCAACAAAAGGTGTTGTTTACTGTTCCCAGAAAAAATGGGTGCAAATCTGATTGGATATTATAGATTTTCATTAAATATTGTTGAAGTATCTGATTTTTATTAACAGTAGATACCCAGATGGACAGGTTTTGTACAAAAAAAAACTGAGGCTGTAATCCTATCCCCATTTACCAAGGGCGCATATAGCATAAGAGTATTACAGATGATAAAACAACCACAGCAGAAAACATGCTAGCTCCATGAAACTTATATAATCTGTTTCATATTTTTGGTTCTAAATTCATTACACATTACAACCGGACATGTGCTGTATCTCTAATGACATTCTATAGTGGTCCTCTTAAGATTCAGAACAATGTTGTTCTTTTAGGGGAAGATCTTACCTACTTAAATCTGCTGGCATATTTTAAAGAGGTAACATTGACAGTGGACAAGGTACTGGCCACAAATGCCACATGATAATATCTTGTAATTGCACCTGACTCTACTTTCTGTAAGGCCACCTTGTTTAACTCAATGCAGTTATATTTTTATTTATTTACTTATTTAGTCTTGGTCCTATTAGGTTAATGACCACTTTTCAGGGAAGACCTGAGGTGGTAATTATAATATTGGGAGAAATTTGGCCAGGGCATCTGGGAACTCCTGTTAATCCTTTTGATAGGTGCCATTGTATCTTTTACATCCAGCTGAGCTACCACCAACTCAAATCCGAAGGACAATATGGTTCATAGTTTTAAGAAACAGGGTTGAGGAGAGAACACAGAAGACAAGAAGAACAGGTAACTTATCTAAACATACCAAAGTGCCCATTACAGTTCTCATAATGTCTAGTGATAGGAACACTCCTATTTCATCCTTTTTTCAGGTAAAATAATGATAACAAATTATAGTTTATGAAATACATTGATGATTGCAAACTGTGGAATGTAAGTGGCTCCATTGTGGATGCAAAAAATGCTTCAAGATAGTTTGAATAAAGACACTACGAGCTGCAGCAGCATAGTTGGCATATTGTTTAACAGCTTTGCCTCCCATATACAGGGTACAAGTTTAGTGCCTGATGACCTGAATGTACATATCAGGACATACAGACAGACAGATAGAATATGGTATAAGGACTTCCTGGGTCCACATAGGTGGGCAACAGGATTAAAGAAGGAGATGCCATTCTATATTTCAGTCTGGTAAATGGCTTGATGGTGGCCAACACATAGTTCAGTAAAAGAGACATTCACAAGATCACATACATGAGTGGCCAACATGTAACTCAGGTAGACTTCCTCCTAGTATGGAAAGAGCACTGGGGTAGAATCAGAGATTGCAACGCCATCCCAGTGAAATAATCATCCCACAGCATAAACTACTGGTTCCCCCAATCAGCTGCAAAAAGTGGTCAGAGAAAGCTCTAAGGTCAATAGAGAACAGGCTAAAGACCTGGAAATTGTCTGGAGAGAAGGCACAAGAGTTCAAGGAAGTACTCAAGGCTCTAACACCTCATGAAGAACAGGAAATATGTGGAGATGATGAAGAATGGCAGCGCCTCAAAAGAGTATGTGTGAGGAATACCGAACAGATATGTGGCCGAGCCAAGTATGAAAATAAGGCACATAAGGAAAGCTGATGGTGGAATGTAGACATCCAGGAAGTCATCAAAAGAAATGAGGAGTGCAGGAAGAAGTCAGTGATAGAAAAGACAGACCAGTCCAACAAGTAATACTGGTTGGCTAACAAAGAGGCTAAGAGAACAGTTGGAATAGTGAGGAATGAGGCATCAGAGGCACTCTACCAACTTCTAGAAAGTAGCTTGGTAGGTGGCAGAAAGAAATTCTATCAGGTTGCAAGGTAAAGAAAGAAAGATATGAAAGATAGTCCCTTCAGACTTCAGACTACCTTCAGAAGGAATGCCAGCAAAAACCTACTCTCCAGTCCAAAGGACATCACTGGCAGATAGAAGGCGCACTTCCAAAATCTTATGAATGAAGAAAAACCCCACAGAAGTTGTACTGCCCCAAAAAGAGTCTAAAATGAAAGAAGAGTAGAGGAGGAATGCACCACAGGAGAAGTAAGAACAGCACTAAGGAAAAGGAAGTCAGGGAAGCAGCAGGCTTAGGTGAGGCCTCATCAGATATAATCAAAATAGTGGGTGAATTAGGGTAGAAGTGGCTCCAAATGGTACTCATAGCAGTATGGAGAGAGAGGTGTATCCCAGATGACTGGAGAATAAGCATTCTAACGCCAATGTACAAGAACAAAGGGGACATTTGCAACTGTAGGCATTATAGCGGTATCAAAGTCCTGTCACACTGCATGGATGTTCTGGAAAGAGTAACTGATAAACAAATACGCAGTTGCTGAAAATAAGATGGGAGATGAGCAGTTCAGATTCAGATACGGATGCATCACAACCCACACAATGTTTGTAGTGAGACAGATAGTTAAGAAGAAGCTAGAAGTGGGGAGACTGTTCAGATGGGCCTTCCTAGTCTTGCAGAGAGCATATGACAAGGTCCCATTGAGCTGATTTGAGCGGTCCTGTAGTGGTTTGAAGTCCCAGAAACTTTGGTGGAATTAGTGCAAGCTCCACAGAAGAAGCCAATGACTCAAATACAGTGTTTGGTCTTACAGAGGAGTTCCCAGTGGGAGTGGGTGTGCACCAGGATTCAGCTCTGAGCCCACTGCTGTTCATACAGGTGATGGACTACATTAACAAATAGGTCAGAGGAGACAGAGCAACAAAACTGCTGAATGCAGATGATGTGGAGTTACAGGCAGATGCTGAACAAGAACATCAGTAAATATTAGGGGAATGGAATACAACACTGAAGGCATACAGTGTGAAACTGAGTACAGATAAAACAGTTGTAATGGCAGCTCATGGGAAATAGCTTGATGGTGGCCAACACACAGTCACAAGATCTCATACAAGAGTGACCAACATGCAACCCTAGTAGACTTCCTAGTATGGAAAGGGCACTGGGGTAGAATCATTGATTGTAAAGTCATACCCAATGAATGCAAATGCCTTTCTGTCATTCTCCAGTTATAAAACTAGGTATCTCTTTTACCTGCTTCAAGTATTTTTCTACCTTAACTGGTGGTGCAAATTATACCATTAAACTAAGGAAAAGGTTGTACACCCCCAGACCTCATGTATACAATAAACTATACCCATGTTGGTCTTGAAATGGCTAATGCATCCCTGCCTGTTATTTCTTGTTCCATACCTTATACCATTCCTTAAATTTTCCAGTCTGTTCACCTTCTCTATAAGAACTGGAGAGTTAGATCTCAGATATTAATCCCTGAATTATTTTCTCTTCTCTTCTCTGCAAATATCCTCAGTTTTTAACTTCCTTTCATACCCCAGATCTCTAAGCTTCTTTGCTTTCTTTGCAACCCTCCTGCAAACTTTATACTTCAGTCTTGTGTCTCTTACTATTTTCCCTTGAATGAGATATATTAGCTCACTTGTGGCTTCTCCAGTACTCTGTTCAATGGTGGTATGACCTTTCTACTCCTGAAGTGTACTGTTAATCAGAAATGCCTCAAGGATCTACTTATATCCTTTCAAACCCAATTTTTAACCAGATTTTATAACATCTATTGCTCTTCCTTCATAAAGACAATGACAGAATTGTAGATATTGTAAGTGGAATAGAGTTTTTGTTGTTTAATTTGCTTGTGCTGGATTTTGTTGCATTTTTTTCTTTAAGCATGCATGCATTAAGGACAGATTTTGTTTCTTTCTGGCTCCGAAGTGCTTCTTAGCTCTTATTTTTCACATCCAGCACTGCAATATCTGCTGTGTTCATGTGTGTGTGTGTGTGTGTGTGTGTGTGTGTGTGTGTGTGTGTGTGTGTGTGTGTGTGTGTGTGTGTGTGTGTGTGTGTGCGCTTCTTATCTTTTACTTCCAGCAATGGACTTTCTGGTATGTTTGCGTGCACTTGTGTAGGTGTGTTTATATATGTGAACATGTGTGTTTGTGTGTGCATTTAGCTGGTGTACTGTATTAGTCCATATGGTACAAACAAGAGTAATGGGGATTTCATTCAGTCAGTCATACTATCTGATTTCCTACTTAGTCCATTTCTGGGTCACAAGAGAAGCTGGAACCACTCCCAGCAACCTTTGGGTACAAGTCAGAGAATCTAATCCTGAAGACACACACACACACACACACACACACACACACACACACACACACACACACACACACACAATATAAGCCTGTAGGCAAATTTGAGTATATTCAATTTATCAATAGCATATCTTCACACAGGAACACCTAGCTAAAACACATGCAAACATGAAGAAGACAGAACAGTCTCTGTAAAGAAGGCACCCGAGCTTAGTATTGTATTACTAATTCATACTGACAGATAAAATAATATGCTTTTTGCCTGTGACTTTGTTTAATTATAACATTTTGGGGAGTAATATTCTATTTGTTAACAAATGTGTTTGAATTTAAGTAAATTTGTCTTGATGTAACAGGCTTGCAGTTTCAAGACATCATTGCCAATATTCTTTTACTGCAGTTCACTGAGTTTATTTGTTCAAAACCTTACAAGTACAAGCTATTTTCTCCTGAAGTTGCACATCTGAATATTAAAACTGTCAGTGTCAGCATCTCATTTCGCATATTGATAATGTCTCATGTTTGATACAGAGTCATTATTTAGGACTGGTATCTTAGATGAGTTTTGTTAGATATAATTATTAGCACCTGGGAAACTTCAGTCTGAGTGGCACTTAAAACTGCTTCTTTTGGAGTGAGATACAAACTAAAACCCATGTATGCATAATATCCTTACTCCACAGAGTTCATTATCTGTGAATGAGGCATACTCAAGAGAACAAAATCCTAGTAATTTCCCGTAGTGCTGTTAATAAAAATATGGTATAGTATGATAAGATGAAGGGCAGTTGGTGAAATGCTGTTTGCTGAAAAATGAAAAGTATGCATTTAAGTACCACATATGGAGTCAGAGCCTCTCTGCACCATAAAATGCAAAGTAACGGACCAACACTGACATATTTTGTTACATTGTAAGGCATTTAATGTTTCTTATGCGGCAAAAGTAAGACATAAAATGTCTGACACGTGATACTCCAAAAACAGCTCAGCATTTAAAGCATTCTTACCATCTTCTTTGCTCAGGAATTCTGGGGAAAACCAGCAATAATAGTAGGATAAATGTCTAAAATCAGAAACAAGTTTTAAATACTACTGTAATTCAATTAAAATCACAATGACAGATTTTGCATCAACAAGCATTTTCTAAACAATACAAGTATGAATCTCTAAAGTCTGATATTACTGATGGGATGTAATACTCAGTACATTAGCAGAAAATCAAAAAATATGTAATACACAGGGCAAAAAAGAGAGAGAGAGTGAGAGAGAGACATAAAATCAGTGATATTCTGCAAGAAAATGGACAGTTGAGAGGTGTATGATCTAAGAATATGGCCAGGCTTCAAATGTACTTTCTCTGCAACATTTTCCCCTGAATGTTCAAGGAAAATCCCCTGAGAAATATTAGAGATTATATTCTTAGGAACAGCACACAATCTCTGCTATTATCAGGGTTCATATATGTATGTATAGTTTACGTTTCTGTATGTATATATGTGTTTTTGTATGTATGAAAACAAAAGTATGTGTGTATGAGAATAGAGGCGGAGTGATGGAGCAGTAGCAGCAGCTGTAGAGCGGTATGGATACCTCTCAACCTCTTAGCTCAAGAAATCTATATATAGCCTACAATAAAGGGGGCACAAAAGTTCATAAACAGGGACAGATTTTAAATATTGTTCTTACACACATAAAGTTGGTAGACAAAAGGGATTTGCTTTAGCATGCATTTTCTGATGGAAATAAAGTCTGAAACTGAAATGTATGTCTTTATTTAATGACTTCAATCCCCAATGATTTCCAGCAAAACAAAATTTTTATGAGGAGCAGACCCCCCCCAAAAAATAAATAAATAAATAAGGAAAAAATCTGGACAATCTGTTAAAAACATTTAATGTCTGCCATTATTAAATGAGTGTTTTAAACATACACTGCTTCTGAATGTATGATATGTGTGTGTGTGTGTGTGTGTGTGTGTGTGTGTGTTTGAGAGAGAATGTGTGTGGACATTAAATACTTACCAAACATATTTTGGATGTCAAATACTTCATCCAATAGCATTTACATGTACTACAGCAAGTTTACAACATTAGGGAGAGGAACTATTTTACATCAAATATATAAAAAATAATAATATAGTAGTAAAAAATAAGTTTAAAAAACTGTTTTACACAAAGCCTATTCTCTAAGTGCAATAATGCCCTCCAGAGTGTGTGTCACTTTGTAAATAATGCCCTTCCATGGGTATAGAGACTTTCTGTCTGTGGCATTGGGACTCAGAACATCCAGGGGCATGCATTATTTACACAGTAACACACACCCTGTTGGATATTACTGCCTGCTTATTGTCACTATTTCTTAAGTAAATGAGGCATATTACCTTTTCTCCAAAAATCATTAGTTTTAGGAGAGGTTAAGATGGACAGAGCTAAAATGTGAGTCTAAATTAATAATAATAATAATAATTAATAATAATATGTAATATTGAACATGTATGTAACCTTCTGTCATTGTGGAGCTTTTCTCCCCGGGCCTCCGCTGAAAATGGACATGTATCGAGTCGGACGATCCCGGTCAACAAATGTAAAATAAATAAAATAAAATAAAATAAATAAATAAATTAAGGACATCCTTGATAATCATGGACATTTGAAAGGTCTCAGATACTTCATCTAAAACTTGCTTTTCAGTTTTCAAATTTCTGTCAGCAACACTTAGCAGTGAGACTCCCCACCCACCGTTGCAAAAGATTAATATGTTACATGTTGCTTTCTGTTTCACAGGTGATGTTATAGTTTTACTCCATTTTTAGCCTTAGAAGCAGATAAATCAATTTTAAATGTTTTATTAACTAATAAGCATTCTATTATACATACTAGCTTATCAGAGTTCTTGGTGTCAATTTGCATTGCATGTTTTCTGTATTACTAGACAAAGCAAAGCTCTTTAAAACCTGTCTACTGCTACAATTTACAACAGTTTTTGCTTTACTATTGCTTTCAGTTTCAAGCCAAAGTTTTAGTAAAAGTAATGTCTTTCGGCTTTTCCTGGTTAGGGGTCGCCACAGTGGAACTCCGGTCTGCTAATGACTGGTAGTCGATTTTTTATGGTGCTGAGTTGTCAGCCTGATGTCCAACCTTCAAAGAAGGCACATCCATTTACGCACGCACCTACTTGCATGTCTTTATACGTCACTCGGCCACGGGGAGGACATGCAGACTCCACACAGAAGGCGCTCCAGCTGAGAGTCGAACGGGAGAACCTCTTGCTGTGAGGTGACAATGCTAACCGCTGCACCACTGCGGCTTAAGCCAAAGTTTTAGTGTATTGTTCAAATCAGGAGTCTTGAGTATTAATTCGTTTATCTGCATTCAGGATTGGTGCTAGCATTTTGGGGACCACCAGAAAATTTCAATTCAGGGGCCCCTACTTTGAAAACTTCCGCATATCACCATGTTACTGGTATATCCTGCCAATATCCCTGTTCAGCTCCTTCCAAGCCCCCCTTTAATAATCACTGTATACCACACGGTACAAAAATGTTAACACACACAAACTCTTACAGACTTAAAGCTGCAATGCTATGCTAGACCACAATGTTGTACCACATGAAAATAACCAGGTACAGAAGACCACACTCACATGCTACCATGTTATTGCATCACAACAAGCCTCTGTACCACATCAAGGTAGCTAGTTCCACATATGTCCACACACAACAGATGCCCAACAAACAAAACAAAAGTACCTAACTGGCATTTAGTAACCATATTGCTAGATAACAACAAGCCTGTTCACAACATTAAGACAGCCAGTCCTACAGATCCCCCCCACCCACACAACAGAGATACCCCCCACACAGGAGACAGACAACAAATGGTGCAACCCAGTGCATGCAGTGGCCACAAACAAGCAAATAATGATGTACAGTGATGTGCCACAGCCAAAACAGTAAATATAACAGTGACATGGCATATCCAAAAAGCAGAAGGTAAAATGCAGTAGGGAAAAAAAAAAAAAAATATATATATATATATATATATATATATATATATATATATATATACATATATCTATATAACTGCGGTGGTGGTGCTGCGGTAGCATTGTCGCCTCACAGTAAGACGTTGTCCTGTTTGATTCTCAGCTAGAGTGTCTTCTGTGTGTAGACATGCGTGAATGGGCGTACCTTCATTGAAGGTTGTGCGTCAGGGCTGGCAACTCGGCACGCAAAAATCTACTGCCAATCATTAGCAGACCGGAGTTCCGCTGTGGCGACCCCTAACCGGGAAAAGTCGGAAGACACAAACAATATATATATATATATATATATATATATATATATAAATATATATATATATATATATATATATATATATATATATATCTATATATATCTATATATATATATATATATATATATATATATATATCTATATATATATATTAGTTGTACATGTACCATAGTGTGCACATTTCTCCTGCACAGAAAAGAACTGTATTCAATGTTTATAGTGACCCCCTTACACTTGTTCCTCCCCATTCTTAAAACCAAAAACTCATACAGACAAAATTTGTACCTTCCCCATACTCCTCTATCTCTTGCCACAAAAATTTTGGATAAAACCAATAATGATTGGAACAGTCCACCAGTTACTGCATAGGACTAAAACTCTTAGCTGGTTATGAGCTGCACCCTGTAACCAGTGGCTGATTCTGAGCTGTGCCCTGTGCCCAGGGGCTGATTCTGAGCTGTGCCCTGTGTCTAGGAGCTGATTATGTGCTGTGCTCTGTGCCCAGGAGCTGATTATGTGCTGTGCCCTGTGCCCAGGAGCTGATTCTGAGCTGTGCCCTGTGCCCAGTGGCTGATTCTGAGCTGTGCCCTGTGCCATGGAGCTGATTATGTGCTATGACCTGTGCCCAGGAGCTGATTATGAGCTGTGCCCTGTGCCCAGGAGCTGATTATGAACTGTGCCCTGTGCCCAGGAGCTGATTTTGAGCTGTGCCCTGTGCCCAGGAGCTGATTATGTGCTGTGCCCTGTACCCAGGAGCTGATTATGTGCTGTGCTCTGTGCTCAGGAGCTGATTATGTGCTGTGCCCTGTACCCAGGAGCTGATTATGTGCTGTGCTCTGTGCTCAGGAGCTGATTATGAGCTGTGCCCTGTGCCCAGGAGCTGATTATGTGCTGTGCCCTGTGCCCAGGAGCTGATTCTGAGCTGTGCCCTGTACCCAGGGGCTGATTCTGAGCTGTGCCCTGTGCCATGGAGCTGATTATGAGCTGTGCCCTGTGCCCAGGAAATGATTATGAGCTGTGCCCTGTGCCCAGGAGCTGATTATGAGCTGTGCCCTGTGCTCAGGAGCTGATTATGTGCTGTTCCCTGTACCCATAGTGACGAATTTGATTCCTTGCACCTTCATTTGCCCTATTGTATGACTGAGCAAATCACTTCAGGCAGTAATCCCTGCAAACCTCTCAACCTCTTAGTGTAAAAAAATTCTGGACAAAGATAAGAATGATTAAGGTGGAAACAGAGGTGCAGATCAGGGACAGATTTGAAATGTTGGTCTTACAAACTTAGAAAGTTGCTAAATAACAGTTTTGCATCAAGTCTGAAAAATCAATCCTCTTTGATTTGCTAGAAAACCAAATGTTTTATAGGGAACAGACCGAACGTATAAAGCAACAGCCCAAAAACATGAAACAAAAATCTGGGCATTCTGGAGCATTCTCTCCCTTTCTACACTGACACACACACACACACACACACACACACACACACACACACACACACACACACACACACACACACACACACACACACACACACACACACACTCACACACAAAGTGCCAAACCAGAGGCACATTTTAAATATTATTTTTACAAACTTTAAAAAGTTTCTAGGATGCCAGACACTGGACTAACATGCAATCTGAAACTAAATTTCTTATGATTTGCTGTAAAACCTGCAATACAGTAATCTCAGTGAACAGCAGGCACTGGCCTGACTGATGTTGTAGGGCATAAGAGAAACACACCAGCAGCAAAACTGGGTCTAAGTGGAGGCCCTCCCTCCTTATCAGCAAGAGATTTGGGGCCCCTCATTGATACAGGGTTCATGGGTGCCTAATGCTGGCTATGTCTGCATTAAAAGTCCAGTTATAAACTTGTACTTCAAGAGTTATACCAGCCTTGACCAAAATGCCTTTCTTAAAATTGTCATAGTCCATGCAATCAGTTTTCTCCATGACTGGTAAAGAAATTCTTATACAGTGAAGGTACTTTTAAAAATGAACAATCTAAACCTATGGAACCTGATGTAAAAGAGCAGTATATATGTATGGCACTTGAGTTGTCCACCCCTTATGTTAATTTGACTGCATAGTTGCCTCCTACTCCTCCTTCATTAGCTTTTATTCGTAAGCATAAGCATATTTTATTTGTGGAGGTGCTTCCCTTAAACTAATAAAATTTATTTATCCCTCTATTGTTTTCCCATACTAAGGGATCCATGTCAGATAAATTATGTTTATACTGTATCTCACTCAATGGTGCTATTAAGCAGGAATAACCATAAAACATTGACAAAAGCATACGTCTCCAACTTCATGCTAACCTTGGTCTCAGTCTATTTATGACCTTAATGTTGAGAAATAATTACCAACGAGTTTATCTAAGTAAATAATACCAGATTATTTAAGAAGAATTGGAAGCCTCAGATTTTTCTTGTTTTTTGTTTTTTTATGGGACAAAGTAATGGCAGATTATTTGCTTAGCCCTTTTGCATTTACTTGGTTTTGGTCTACTGAGCTCTGTATTTACAAGCAGTGAACCTAAGTACTGAAAAAGGGATTATTGTAAAAAATTAAGGTCTAAAAGAGACTGAGATTGAGGTTAGCAGCAACCTGGAGATACACCCATCTTTTGTATTCCATAGATCAAAAATGTTGAGCATCCCCAGTTAAGTACCAGCATAACCACTTATTGTAAGACAAAAATATCACTCAAAACTGATCCGCCTTACTATTATAACTAAGTCATTTATGCATTGTTTGTCCTGTTCCATCACTGTTTTTCAGTGAATTTAGATCGAGGTTCTATTAATTTTGTTAGCTGTTATCTTTGCAATTAGTTGTCCACCCCTCTCCCCCCCCCAAAAAAAAACAACTACTAGTCATCCTTAGTCAGCCTTCTAGCACTCACTTTTTTGAGCAACTTCTTCATGTTTACTAATAACCCTCTTTTTCATAGGTTCATAGGTTCATAGGTAAGTACTAGACTATCTGCCTGAGGGCATTTATAAGCCTAGCCAGAGTGTGTCGGCTTTTGCCGCCCCATTGATTAATTAACTGATCCTCTGTCAAGCAGAGCCAATGAAGTGATCGCAAAGGTGTATTTTCTGTTACCCATCCACTCATCAAGGTTTCTCTTGAAAAGTGTTAGTGAGGGGCTCTGCCTGATGTAATTTGGAATTTTGTTCCAAAGCATGGGGAGTCTCTATGACAGGAATATATCCCTCCAGCATGTTCTATTTATTGTTGTGGTGAGGTATAGCTCACTAGAGTGCATGGCTCACAGTGACTTGTTTGAGGCCAGTAATCCTCTTGGTGAGGTATTTTTGTGGTCTTTCCAGCTGTTGGAAGTGTCTTGTGAGGTCCATCCCAAATGGGGCATTGTACTCTATGATGGGTCTAATGAGTGATGAATAGAGGGGCACTATAACCTCTTTATTTCTAGATGTGAACCCTTTAGTAATTAGATGGACCACATAGAAGGATTTCCTAACTTCTTTGGCAATATGACTGTCAAAGGAGAGATTACTATCTACCTGGGTCCCCAGATCTCTTATTACCTCTTCTGTTTTAAGGGGGCTGCCACCTATGTGGTAATTCATGGGTGTTTTGTTTTTCCCAAATGGGATGACTATGCATTTTTTGGCATTTAGCTTGAGGCCATGACTTGACACCAGGTGTCCATCTCAGTAAGGCCCTTTTGGAGGATGTCCATGTCAGCCAGAGAGTTAATTATGGCTCCCAGTTTGCAGTCATTGGCGAACTTGGTTAGCCATAGTCCTCCTGTGTTTTCCTGTACTTCTGAGAAGTATATGCCAAACAGTAGGGGTCCCAGGACCAAGCCTTGTGGGACACCACTTGTGACTGGTTTAGAGTTGGACCTGGAGCATGCTATTCTTGCCATGTGAGTTCTGTCTGTAAGCCAGTTGGCAACCCATCTCGTGACATAGGGGTTTATGTTCAGGCTGGTGAGTTTTTCTGTAATACCTGAGTGGGGAATGGTGTCGAAAGCCTTGGCAAGGTCAAGATAGGCTGTGTGAACCACCTTTCCCTCATCTATGGCCTTGGTGTCTGTCTCGAAGAAGTCAACCAGGTTTAGTAGCATGATGTGCCCTTAACAAAGCCGAACTTGGTCGGATCAAGTGTTTGGAGGTTCCCAATGTCTTTGTCAATGAGTTCCATGATGATGTGCTTCATAGCCTTGCAGACCAGTCAAGACAGGCTTATGGGGTAATAGTTACCAGGGTCAGTTGTGGCCCCTCCTTTGTGGAGAGGAATAACCGTTGCTGTGTGCCATTCTATGGGCACATAGCCTGTGGAGAGGCTGAGGTTGAACAGTGTGTTTAGGTGGGGGGTTAGTTTGTTCTGTAGTTCGTGCAAGATGCAGCCTGGGACACCATATGGTCCCATTGATGCTGTGTTTTTGGCTTTTGAAAGGGCTGTTTTCACCCGTGTGTCTGTGATTTTTGGGGGGTAAAGTTTGCACTGAATCTATCTGCCAGAATGTTGGCAATATCAGTAGGTTCAGTATTTTTTGTGCTATTTTGCACTAGTTCAGTGCATATCTGCGAGTTGCCACTTAAATTCTTAACATAGCTAAAGAAGGCTTTGTGGTTATCTTTTGAATCCTTGGCTATTTTTCTTTCGAAGTTAGCCTTGGATGATTTCATGAAGGACCTTAGTTTCTTACTGATACTGATCAGGGATGTCTTTCCTTCTTGAGATTTGCTTTTTTTCTGAACTAGTTTCCTCCTTCTATTGTATAGCCTGTTTATTGCAGGGGTCCACCAAACTGGTTTCCTTCTCTTAGAGGAGTGAGTCTTGGTTTTGCTAGGGATGGCATGATCCATGCATTCTTGTAGGTGCTCATAGAGTGCATTTGTAAAGGTTTCTGCATCTTGGGCAGCGTTATCCTTCAGCGTGGGGGCTGTGAAACTTACCACCTCTGTCTTAAGTAAAGTGAAGTTTGCTTTAGAAATGTTTTTTACTGTGGTTTCCTTAGTTGGGGGTGGTGCTGGGGTGTGGACATCCAGAGTGATTAGTTTATGGTCTGATCTAACCAGTGATGGGTTGACCTCTGGTGTGGAACACCTGTTGCCCATGTTGGTGATGACCAGGTCCAATATGTTTTCACCTCTGGTAGGGGAGTTTGCCAGCTGATCCAGGGTGTTTGAGTTGATGAATTCCAGGAAGCACTGGGCCTGGGAATTTGTACTCGAGTAGTTTTCCCAGTGAATGGTAGGGTAATTAAAATCACCCAATATCAGGGTGTTTGGTAGGACCTTCATGTTTTCCAGTGTCTCCAGAAAGGTGAAGTGGTGGTCCTGGGTCATGGAGGGTGATCTGTAGCAGGCCATAATTTGCATTGCAGATTTGCACAATGTTAGTTGCACATGGATGATCTTAGCGGTATCATGCTGCACCACTAACTTGGAGATGTAGGTATCCTTGATGAATGTGGAAACACCCTCTCCTTTTGTGTTTTGGTCCATGTTCTGTGGCTGAAACGTGTGGTATGAGTTGTAGCCCGGTAGTGCTGAGGTGCTCTCTGGAGCCTTGAACCAGGTTTCAGTCACTGCACAGATGTCGACGTTCTCCATACTGAGGAGTGCTTCGAGCGTGTGCATTTTGAGATTTCAACTCCTGGCATTGAGTAGCATAACCCTCAGTTTTTTGTTAATTATGCTGTTTATGGAGGTGGGTTTGACTTTTGGGCCTTGCCTAAAAAAGGCACTACGGGGGCAGCAAAAGCCTTGGCCAGTATTCAAAAGCCTAGTGGGGACAGGTGCAAGCCATCTCTTGTGAAGCAACGTGGCTTGTCGAGCATGTCGTCCCAGACTGACAGACACTGGATCCCCTTTGAATGACATCAGAAGCTTAGCCAATTGTTGAAATTGATCATTTTTTTCTTTATACTGAGGTATCATTTTTGGTGAGGGCAGGATGCTACTCAGGGTCAGGGTCATATCAGAGAGCTCTTCCATATTTCTTTTCATGTAGTCCAGGGAGGTACATCTCAGGTCATTCACACCAACATGAACAATGACAGAGTCATATTTGTACTTGTTCTGGAGTGACCTGAGTGCTTGTGTTATGTGACGGATTCTGGTTCCCGACAGGCAGCTAACAGTAACCTTCTGCTTGTCCAGCCTAGTGAATGGGATGTCAGTGTGCCTGACTATAGAGTCACCTTTTACTAGTGCGTTAGGTATGTTATTTCGCCTTAAGGGCTGTGATTGTGCGGCACACTGATTTTGTGTTTTATGTGTTGTCTGGTTTGTGACAGGAGGTGCAAGTTGTTTGGCTGTCTGCTTTGGAGGCCTCTGATGCTTTTGCAGGTTTTTATTTAGAGCCTCGGAGTATGTTTTTTTATATTTATGTGTATATTTTGCCAGTGCTGTTTTAGTAGGTTTGTGTGTGGCTGGAGGCGTGGTACAAGTGTTAACCTTCTCCTCTTGACTGTCTGTTCCAGTCTTGGGTGGAGACAGCTTAGCTTCCAGTTTGGCTGTATAATTGCATCTCTCGCATATGTTAGTGTTTTGTGGTAGGAGGAAAGGGTTGTCTGTGTACATGAGGCAGTTGTAACATTGCCTCAGGATACCCAGATTCACCAGCTGGACTGGAGAGTGCACCTGAAGTTGCCCTTTGGTCATGCCTGAATAGTAGGGTGAGCTGCTTAGTCGCTTGGTTGCTGAAGGTTGAATAAAGAACCTTACCCTGCTGGGCAATCAGTGTCAGGGTATATTAGTGCTTGCTATTAGGTTTGAGCAAGTGCTGGGCTGTAAGATGCTTTTTGAGTGCTTAGGTTGAGAGTTAGACTAGTTTCAAGGGAAAAACTGAAGAGGAGACTTAGTGGAGTCGGGAATAATTTAACCATAGCTAACTGGCACTACCTGGTGCGCAAAACCGTGCAAACGCAGTTTTTATAGTAGGGAAATGAAAGAGATAGAAATTATCCCAAAATGGCCAATAAACTACTAACTTCTGGGCTGGAACCACTCCTCCAGGGACAGATAGGTTGCTCAAAGCTCCCCTCTCTCACAGGTGAACAGAGAAACTTCCTTCTGTCCAAGTAAGGTATGGGCAACTCAGAAACTAATATCACAGCCCTGAATTCAGAACTAGCTTGAAAACTGGACTATACTAGCTTAGAAAGGTGGGAAACAAGGAATTTTTTTTGTTTTGTATTTTTTTTGAAAAGATAAGGCAAAAACAGTAAAAATACACTTAAAATGGCTTTAAACGACTACAAACGATCAGAAAAGGCTATCACACTTTAGTGTGTACCCTACAACAGTTAAACAAATTATTTAAACAAAAAACAACTTTTGAAAAGTGCAGGCAGTCAAATAAGTACAATATGTGAAAAAAACAAGCTTTTAAATCGCAATAAACGCTGGAAAATCTGCGTCTAGGTGGAAAACAGTTAAGCACAGAAAGAAAGTACATTTGAAAACTGATACATAATCACTCCAAAGTCTCTCTTCTAAGCTAGAAGGCTTGTATCATTTTAAGGCTTTCCAGTGCTACCCAGTAGGTTAGTTATAGGAAAGATGGGAAACAAGTGCAGATGTGGTCTTTTAAACCAGAAAGTTGAAAGAGATGGACAAACTGTCCAAATGGTCAATAAACTACAATTTCTGGGCCAAGAACCTCTCCTCTTGTGGAAGACAGGCTACCTAGTGCTTACCACTCCCACTGATAAGCTAGAAGGCTTTCCTCCAACACAGGAAAGGCTTGAGGGGCTCATAAGGTTACCAACAGTCCTGGATACAGCAACTCTGTATCTGGACTAGGCTAGTTACAGGAAAGGTGAGAAACAAGCGCAAGTGCGGCTTTTAAACCAGAACATTGAAAGAGATGGAAAAAAAACTGCCCAAACAGCCAATAGCTACAATTTCTGGACCAGGAACCACTCCTCTTGTGGTAGATAGGCTAACTAATGCTTACCACTCCCACTGATAAGCTAGAAGGCTTCTCTCCAACACAGAAAGACTTGGGGGGCTCAGAAGCTTACAAAGAGTCCTGGATACAGCAAATCTGTACCTGGACTAGACTAGTTACAGGAAAGGTGGGGAACAAGTACAAATGTAGACTTTTAAGCCATCAAGATGAAAGAGATGGAAAACTGCCCAAACGGCCAAATAAACTACAATTTCTAGGCCAAAACTCACTCTTCCCATGCAGGATAGGCTACCTAGTGCTTACCACTCCCACTGATAAGCTATAAGGCTTCCCTCCAATGCAGAAAGGCTTGGGGGGGGGCTAAGAAGCTTACTAACAATCCTGGATACAGCAACTCTGTAACCGGACTAGGCTAGTTATAGGAAAGGCGGGAAACAGCACAAGTGCGGCTTTCAAACCAGAAAGTTGAAAGAGATGGAAAAAAACTGCTCAAACAGCCAATAGCTACAATTTCTGGGTCAGGGACCACTCCTCTTGTGGTAGATAGGCTATCTGATGCTTACCACTCCCACTGATAAGCTAGAAGGCTTCCCTCCAACACGGAAAGGCTTGGGGGGCTCAGAAGCTTTCAAAGAGTCCTGGATGCAGCAAATCTGTACCTGGACTAGACTAGTAACAGGAAAGGCAGGAAACAAGTGCAAAAACAGGCTTTTAAATCAGAAGGTTGAAAGAGATGGAAAAGCTTCCCAATGTATCTAACATATATTGTCTCCACTTGATAGCGTAAGATGCATCTGTTTATCTAAACTGAAGGCTAATCTCACTGTTCCCTACTAGTCAGTAAACAACACAACCATATTATCACTGCACCAAGACATTACTCTTACATAAGCTGAGGTAGTAAAGAAATCCTTGTCTAAGCCTCCTAGATTCTTTAGGCACCCTAAGAGTAACCTCAGCCACATAGCATAAACATAAACACCAAACTTACATCTGTAACCACATCTACTGTTACTGGGAGTCACCAGCATTGCAAGTCTGTACCTTTAATGTTCCATAGGACAGAAAAGCTTCCCAGAAATGTCTTAGTCTTTGGTGATTCCACTGTAAGACCTACAGACATTACACTTACCAAGCTGGCAAAAAACAGGGTGGCAGAACTCATATAATCATTAAGAGCATCACTGTTACGTTTAGGCCCCTCATTGCTCCAGATACACTTACAGATTTGTAGTTGCCAATGTGACTGTGAATAATCTTAAGGATTCCATCCTGGAGGAGATGCAGTGAGACATTGTTGAGCTCTCTGCTCATGTATATAAAAAGGGCATTATGGAGAATAATGCCAGACTCAAGGATAAAATAATTAGCTAACCTAATTTGCTAGTAAATCAATTTCCTTCTGAGCGGGGGTGGGGAAGTATAATGTGTATGTCTGCATTGGATGAAATTGTCACTAGACCTACTTCTTTTGCTGTGGATGTCCTGCATATCTCACACCTTATAGGATTATAGGATCATAGGAGATCATACGAGATTCTAGGCTATCAATCCAGAGGTCATTATAAGCCTAGCCATTTCCTCCCAATGTAATACCACTGACATGTTAGCTAATATCCAAGATTGCATTTAGTAATGGCTGCTCGTGTCCAGGAGAATTGTGGGCACAATTCCCTGTAAGACTTTATGGTGCTTCATCCACTCATTCAGGTTACTCTTGAACACTGTTATAGAGATGCTCTGTTTCACATGAATAGGTAGCCTATTCCAAAAATGGGGCAGTTACTGGGAGATAAATCTGCCCCTCCTGCATGTACTTTTTAAGTCACAGGTTATAGGTAGGTCCCTGGAATGGGCAGCCCTAGTCCAGTTTGATTTACGGATATGTAGCAAGTTCACTAGGTTTGCGTGTGAGATTGCTCTATAAGCCAGGCATAAGTCTCTCCTAAGAAGTCTACATGATACAGAGTATAGTGACAGGACCTTTAGTCAGTCTGTGTATGGCACATGCTGGAGTCCCTTAATCTTCTTAGTTAGAAACCTCTAAGGTCTCTCCAATTGTTGCAGGTGCTTTGTACAAAACATGCCAAATTGGAGGTTATATTCAATTATGGGCTGGATTAGTGCCAAGTATAGAGGGGTTATAACCTCTTTTGCTCTCAAGGCAATGCCTTTACTAATCAAGTGTACTATATAGAAAGTCTTCCTTACTACAGTAGACACATGTTGATCGAAATTAAGGTTGCATTCAACTTGTGATCCCAGGTCCCTTACCACTTTGTGAGTCCTTAGGGTATTGTTGTTGATTTGATAGTGTAAAGGAACATTGTTTGTGCTGAAGGGAATGATAGTGCATTTCTTTGCATTCAGTTTGAGACCGTGACTAAGACACCAGTCATTGGTCTGTATAAGACCCTCCTGAAGTATACTGACATCATTTGGGGATTCAATAATTGGACTCAGTTTGCAGTCATCTGCAAACTTGGTCAGCCACAACCCATTAGTTTTGATCTGAACTTTTGAGAAGTATATACCAAACAGCTGCAGGGCCCAGCACTGTCCCTTGTGGCACCCAGCTGGTGACAGGTCTGCTGGTTGATATGGAGTTACCCACTTTGATAGTGTGTCTCCAGTTTGTGAGCCAGCTGGTAACCCATCTTCCAATGAAGGGAGTTACATTCAGTTTGGTAAGCGTATCAGTAATGCATGAGTGTGGGATTGTGTTGAAAGCCTTTGCCAAGTTGAGGTATGCTGTGTGCACAAATTTGCCCATCAATGGCCTTGGTCACATTTTCAAAAAAATCCACCGGACTTAACATGCAGGATCTGCCCTTGATAAAGCCGAATTGAGTAGGATCCAGGGTTTGAAGGACACGTATGTCTTTATTTATGAGGTCCATAATGATACATTCCATGGCCTTACAGATGAGGCTAGTCAGGATTAAGGGTCTGTAATTCCCTGGGTCTGTTGCCAGGTCACCTTTGTGGAGGGGAATAAATGTTGCTGTTCTCCATTCCACAGGAACAAAGCCTGTGGTTAGGCTATGATTGAAAAGGGTACTTGATGATGCTAGTTCATGATTTAGCTTGTTTAGAAGACAGCTTGGGATGGCATCTGGTCCCATAGAGGCTGTGGTTTTTGCCTTGAACAAGGCTTTGATGACCTGTTCTTCAGATATGTGGGGTGGGGGACATCCCAGCATAGTGAACTCCACTCTGGATAACACCAAGGTAGTGTTGCTGAATGCCAGAGGCCTAAACAACAACATATCTGACCTTTAGGTCTTCTTTAATCTTGAAGACAGCATTTGTGAAATTACAGAAAGCTGATTACTTTCTAGAGATAGTATTCCATGAATGCCATGATGCAATGTCTGTGATGCATTCAGAGCCACGGGAAGCTGGGTAGGAGAATCTGTATTTATTCCTAACCCCATTGTCTCTCACCAGATTTTGCATGATACAAACCTATAACTGAGTGAAGTCCTAGTTACATTCACTAAAATTCATTATCACATTATAGTCAATCATTGATCTCATGTAAGACCACCCTTCAGAGTATGCAGAATACCTTAACCAGTTAGAAAAGTTAACATTAGAACCAAATACCTTTCTTACAGAGACTTGAAATATCTGCCCATAAAGTGACCAACATTTACTTCCAACAACTAATATGCCCAGGGATTTCTTAATTTGCAAGTGTCAACATATTTGACTGAAATTGCCCCCTGCTCACCAGAGATGTTAATCTTCTTGAGCTTCTCCTCACAAACATTTCTTCCAGTTGCACCACCCCACTTGTTACCCTCCTCCAGCAAATTTGGCCATCTGCTATGCTCTTCCTAAGAGAACCAGTTTTATGTTCCTTAGTAACTCCACTGTTTAAAGAGGTCATTCCAAAACCAATTGTTTACTTCTTGCTGACCATATTGATAAAATGGTACAGGTCCCCAGCAAACTTAGTAACAAAGTTTGGTTCCTACTCCTCTGAATTATAGCACCTCTTAGACAGAGGCATCCAGGGCATGCTAGTGTAAACATAATGGCAAGCTTAAGACTAAACCCGAATGGAGGAACTACTATATTAAAAAAAAAACAACTTTATAATAATAAATAAAAAGCTGATGGCCATCAGAAAAAAAATAGTTCCACTTCATCATTATAAAAGGAATTTAAAATTGGTAAGTCTTTTAAATGCATCATTAGATGTAAGACCAGCAATGAGCTCAAGGTCACAAGTATTTCAAAGGACAACCATAAGCCTTCTTCATTTATATTAAGAAGTTTAGAAATAAGCAACAATTCTGTACTGAGCTTATCTCCAGTGGTTACTCTCTTTGACCCAAAGGACATTGCTAATATTCATACAGATGAATTATCTTCCACATTCACTCCAACCACTGTCCTCTCTGTTTCCTCCATTTTCTCTGACATCCTCCTCATAAGATCAATTTGGACCAAGTCCTTTTGGCATATTACAAAAATAAAAGCACTACATCCACAGATGTTTGCTAAGAAATGTAAACTCCTACATAGCAAAACCTCTCTTTAATGCTTCAATCTGAGTCTCTCCATTGGCTTTGCCCATGAGTTGTGGCAAATGGAAATTGTGGCATCCTTTTATAAAGTTGTCCTGCTATATCATCATCATAATCTAATCTTTTTTCCCCATTTTCTACATGGGTTTGGGGTGCTATGTCAGCTGTCACCATCTCTCTCTAGTCAGTGCCACCCTCCTTCCTTCTTCAGCACTCATGCCTGAGTGTTGCAGGTCTTCTCTCATACAAAAAAAATCAACCTTTTTTACTAGATGCCCTCATTTCTTCTTGCCTCCCTCCTGTCTGTCCCAAATCTACTTCACCAGATTGTCGTTTGCTTTTCTGCACATGTGCCTGAATCGCTGTAATCTGTTGTCTTTGGCCTTTCTGTAATTGGAGCTACTTCTGCTCTTATGTCCTCATTTCTTCATCTGGCCCACCATATTTATCCTACCACCCATCTCAGGTACTTCATCACCATCACCTCTAGCTTCCTCAGTTGCTCTGCCTTTACTGTCCAGGTTTCTGTACCATACAGTAGTACTGGTCACACATCTGTTTTGTACACTTTACTTTTCAGCTTCTTTGGCAATCTTCTGTCATACACTACTGGTGACACTGTGTGCCAGTTGGGTGCAGCCCATCTGATTCTAGCTTTGATCACCTCATTCATACTTGCCTTCTGTTCTATCTCTATTCTCATCTTCTTCTGATTTCCTCCATTTGCCACCATTACAACTGTTTTATCTGTACTCTGTTTTATCCCAAGTGCCTTCAGTTTTGCATTCCATTCCCCTATCCTTTGCTGAAGTTCTTGCTCAGACTCTGTATGTCTGTATACAGCAACATTGTTGATCTGTTCCCTATGACCTGTTCGCTAATATAGTCCTTTACCAGTATGAACAGCAGTAGGCTTACAGTTGAACACTGATGGACATCCACTAACACTGGGAACCCCTCTGTGAGACCAAACACTGTTCATACTTTTGCCATTTGATCCTTGTATATAGCCTGCATTAATTCTACCAGTGTTTCTGGGACATCAAATCACTGTAGGACTGCCCAAATCAGCTTTCTTGGGCTTTGTCATATACTTTCTCCACTTTCTTCCCAAGTATTTGTCTCAGTGCATAATCAGTTGTGCTGCATCCTGATCTGAATCCAGACTGCTAATCTTCCATCTTCCTTTCTACTACGCTGCACTTTGTTTATCAGTCACCCTCTCTAGAAGTTTTGTGCAGCCTGTAAGGAGTTTGACACTTCTGTACTGCCCACAATTATGAATGTTCCCTTTTTTTGAACATTGGCACTAATATGCTTATTCTCCAGTCATGTGGGATGCACTTTTCTCTCCATATTGCTTTATGTACCCAAAAAAGCCATTCCTCCCAATCTCACCCTTCATTTTTATCATGTCTGCTGCTTTCACCTGACGTAATTATCTTTAGTGCTGTTCTTACTTCGTCTATGGTGTGCTCCTCTTCCTCTTTCATTGTAGGCTGTGTCTGGGGCAGTATGGCTTCTATGGGGTTTACTTCATTCAGAAGCTGCTGGAAGTACTCCTTCCACCTGTCTTTGATTTCCTGTGGTGAGCAGGTTGTTGCTTACATCCCTTCTAAAGGCAGTTTAACTTCTTAATCTTTCTGTCTTTACTTAGCCACATGATATATATTTTCTTTGTTCCACCTACTGAGTCACTTTCCAGAACTAGCATGTTAACTAATAGCGCCAGTTCAGTTTTGTAAAAGGCAGATCTTGCCTGCTCAGCCTGGCTGAGTTCTTTGAAAGGGTTCCTGAGGCCACTGGCAGAGGACATGCAATTATATCTTCTTATCTCAACCTTGACAGTGCATTTGACACTATCCCTCATGCTGGAAGTATTGACAAACTCTCTTAACATACCATTAATCAATACATAGAACACTAGACTGCTAATTAGCTGTCTGACAGAACCCATATTATTAAGGTCAGGGGTATTTTCTTTATGCAAAAAAATGCCACCAGTGGTATCCCAAAAGGCTCTGTCCTGAGCCCCCTCCTCTTTGGTATATATTTCTGTGACATAAAATCTGATATTAAGTAACTATGGCTAACCAAGTTTGCTAATGATTGCAAACTGAGGGCAGTTATCAAATCCCATTCTGATACGCAAATTCTCCAGAAAGGGCTGGAATAAACAAATGCTTGGTTTATTAATCATGGGATTACCCTCAACACCAGTAAACGCAGCATAATGGCAACTATAGCATACCTACTGCTTTCCATATAGATAACATTTCACTGAAATTAATCTTGATGACTAACAGACTCTCTGTTTTGTCAGCACATTTTTGTGGTGGTTAGACAGTCCTTCTACCTTGCACAACTTATTCTTTGTGGTACCTTTTCAAGGTTCAAAGAACTTATAGTCCCACTTCAATCATCCCTTAGTAGGCCCATCTTTGAATATAATTCACCCTTTGACATGTACCATGCAGAACACTTAAACCTACTTGAGAAACATCAGTGATTCACCAGGGGGGAAAATATTTCAGGTCTAAGCAGCCTTTGCTATGTCATACAGACACCTGATGGTTGCTCTCTGCTTAGCTTTCCATGCTGTGACTGAACCAGCACACTTTAGACTCTTTCACTTTAATAGAACCAGGTGCTAAAGCAAACACCCATTCTAGAGACCTAAACCTATACTACTACATCAGCAACAACCAGATGACATGACAAATACCTACTGCAATCTATCCTCCAGTTCTAAACAGGCTGCTCTTACCTATCAAGCAGAGCACTTTCCTAGCAACTTTTAAAACCAGTCTGGATGACTAGATGCGTGATCACAAATATTCTTTAAGGATATGGGGAGAAAGTCTGCTTAGTAATGGAGAGTATTGTTAGGCTCCCACCAGTACAGGATGATGTGGCTGAGCTTCTCAATGGTCTCCTTGGCCTTAGGGTTAGTAAGAACCTATGATCCTGTAAATCTATGAACTGTTTGGAAAGGTACTTCATCATGTTGTTGCTTTCCTCAAATTAACACATCATACAAATGACTTTTCTCATTTTAAAGATTTGTGGTGCTAGTGGGAAAATGGTAATCATTTTGAAGGACTATGTGATCAGTTTCGGAAGCAGGGAACCAGCAAGAAAATGAATATGCCTGTAGTTTCACAGTGCTTAACATGGAAGAAGGGGGCTCAGTCATAAGACACAGTCATAAGACTGTAAAAGCCCAACAAATATACAGGCATTGTGTTAGAAAACCTCAAAGGTACAAGCAATTGGCTAAAAGTAGAGAGAGAGAGAGAGAGAGAGAGAGAGAGAGAGAGAGAGAGAGAGAGAGAGAGAGAGAGAGGATGTACCTCCACCATTTAAAGGGTATAGCAGTGTATACCTATGGCAAAACAGCCCTAAAAAGCAAAATCAGTAGAAATAACTAGCAGAATTGAAGACCACAAATATTACACACACAGAGAGTGTATTCCAAAGCAACAGAGTTACAGAGTATAGAAAATGCACAGCCTTTACCAGAATTCTAAATTTCTGTCAAGATAAAATAGGAAGTTCCAGAAATAGAGAATTCTAGATAGCAGGTGAGTGTTGCAAGGTAGACATGTTGCAATATGAAAGACTTTACTAAGGTTTGTTCATAGTTTCCTTAGTAGCTTCTAAGCATATTGTCCAGGCGAAAATTGAAGAGCTTAGCCTATTTTTCTTTCAGTTGTCCAAGGGTACTGCCTCATTAAGCAGCTTGCTTAGAGTCATACAATAGGCAAATGGAGACTGAGGGAATTAAACCCTGGTCCACAGGAAGCAAATCATTAGCATCTCACTGTGATAATCCTCTGCACTAACTGCCTGTCTGTTTTTGTATACTGCCATGACTCAGTAGTATGAAAAGAAGAAATAGTACGTAGTCAGAGTTGTTAAACCTTTTCTATCAGTTTAAGTCAAGAACCTCAATTCAGGGAAGGATATAGGTGACAGGTATGTATAAGTAGGGGAAGCAGTAAAACTGGAGATAAATCATTTGCAGTGGGAGAACAAACTAGAAAAAAATAAATAAACTAAACCGAGAGCGTGATATTCGGCCACTTAAAACCAGAGGGAGAGCAAAATAAAGAAGCAAAGAAAAGCAAGATGGTAGTATATACTGAGAGGCAAAACAACCTAAGCAGTTACCAGTGATATTCCAGATGAGAAAAAACAGAGGAACACTGAACAGAGAAGGATAATTCCACATCAGGGTAATGAAAAAAAAGGAACAAGTAATACTGGGTAAGATAGAGCTAGAGTAACTGACACAATATTGGTATAAATTGTTTTTCCTGAGAAGAATTAGACATCGAGACACCAGCACCAGTGTTGGTAGGAAAGGAGACACTGCCTTCAACCTCGCAACAAACTGACTCAGAAGAAAATTCAGAGTTGGTTGATCTACACATGAGATAGATGCAGTTTAACATGGTACAGTGGGAGGATGACACTTTGAACAAAACAAGGGGAACAAATAGCTGGAGCTGTAGAGGAAGAAGATGAACAAGATGTTCCAACTTTTTATTCATGTTTTTATTTACAAAATTATTTAATATACAGAATAAATAAGAAAGAGTGGAAGTGGTAAATGAACTATTAGTGCCCAGATCTTTCAGAAACATAGTGATGAGTCTTCTACACAGTCAGATTCTAGAAGAGTGCCTAGGTGTTGAAAGGACTACAGCGCAGATCTTAGCAGAAGGTTACTGGCCTGGAATAACAAAGTATGTAGAGGACATCTGTGCTGATGCCCTGAATGCCAGAAGAGTGTCCATTATCCTGGTTTTAAAAATCCTTTGATTCCAGTGCCCATATATAAGTGCCATTTGAACGTAATGCTATGGACATTATTGAGCCAACAATGAGCTTTATAATCTTAGTTATTTTGAATTATATATCTAAGTACCTTAAAGTTGTCCCCCCCTAATAAGACTAATCCCTTTAATAAGGCAAATGCTAAATGTACAGCAAAGGAAGGAAGTCTTATTACTTTCCAGAGTAAGGCTATATGGAAATTGTCACATGCCAAAAGGACTAATTCTATGCCCAGACTAATGTCCCGACTCTGCCAATGCTTTAAGGACAAGTAAATCGACCTTAAAAAAGTCAATTGTATTATCTATACCTTTACGGATGTATTACTAGAGCATTTTAATATAACATTAACATCCATGCTGAGAAGAGTTATTGAGGAAAAGGGTACTAAATGAGACCAATTAATGCCATACCTTCTTGCCTCTGCATGGTTCAGGTCCTTGCAATTGTTATATATTAGGCACTCTCACAAATTGAAAGATATTGCCACAGGAAGTTGGGAAGAAGAGAACATTAATCTAACACACATGATAGGTTGAAATTGCTGATGTCCATCGTATAGGAACAGACTGATGTTACCAACCAGCAAATGTTACACAACAAGGAGAGTGTAATAGAAAAGCAAGACCAGAAATGAAAGCTGTAGAGCTATAGATCAGGCATTAGTTTTGGTCCCCTACACAGAAAACAAGGTTTTAATTAAATGGCAGTGTCCATTTGAAATAGTGGAAACATTAAATGATCTAATTACATGGTTAGATATACTGGCAAAAGAAGACAATAACATATATACCATATAGAGGGTTATAATCAGGTCTCTGATGATAACTATGTTGTTATTATGTGTTCGAGACATGGATGCCAAGAAATTCAGCTCAGGATTGGAGCTTGAGAAATGAATGCTGGCATCCTTGCTGAGAACACATAATGACTGGTTATGGTCATGTGATCTGGTGCTAACTCTTTGTAGTGCATGGAGTTTTATCTACTGCATGTACTGCCCTTACAGAAAAAAAGAAGACAAAGTGATTTGCCAGCTTTGAAACCCAGTAAAGCACTTATCGAGTGCTGTTCCACAGACAACAAGTAAGTATAATTGCAGGAAAAGTCAGAGTCAATTTTTAAATACTCCCCTAAATTAAATAAGTTACTTACAGACTGACATCTGTAAACTTTCATGGTTATATGAGGAAAGATATTCAGGGACGTTTGAGAGTGAAGGAACATCTGTTCTCTGATGCCAGACTACAACAGCACTTAGGTGAGCGTGTAACAAATGCCACACCTTTGAAAGCAGTGAATATCTGCCAGCTGCACAGATTTTTGCAGAATGTCCAGAGTTTTGCCTCATATTTTTGTCTGTTCTTCACAAAATGTGTGGTTTTCTGGCAAATCACTGAAGACTGAAGTCACTAAATTATGGCACACATTTGAGTTTCAGGCTTTATTTCATTCAGAAAAAGCACACTACCACAAATCCTATTATTCTAGCAACTTTCTAAGTTTATAAGCACAATATTTAAAATCTCTCCCTATTTTTATGCTTTTGTCTCCCCATTATTGTAGGCTTTGCCCAGATTTCTTGCACTAAGATGATTTGAGCTGTGAAGTAGTGTTACAGTCAGGTCTAACGTTACTGAAGCATGTCACAGGTTTAACTTTACAGTTTTGGAGCATAATCCCAATGCTCCATGTACATCATAAATAGTCTGAAACCCTGAAAAGAAGTGCAGAACTCTGCACGTAGTTTAATGGAAGAAAACCAACTTCTGTACCTGCATTTCCAGAGAGATGACAAACTGTCCAAACTACAGAAACAAGAAATAAAGGAGTTTCTATCAAGAAACAAAATGACATTTTCAGAACTACTTTGCAGAAAAAAAAACGAATTCATAATGATACCCAGACAATTCCAGGGGAAAAGGCTAATTAAAAAAATTATGGAATAGCAGAGCCAGACAAAAAGGGTTTGGAATAGAAAGTACAAAAGATGCTTACTAACGGAGAGACCAAAGAGTCAAAAAGCATTCAATAGCTCCTCAGTGTTAGCCCCAAAGCTTTGATTTTCGGAAGCTGAACAGCATTTCAAAATTTGACAGCTACCCAATTCATGTGGTAAATAAGCTAACAAGGAGGCTGAGGAAGGCAAGATCCTTGACTTCATTAGATTTGACACATTAGTACTGGCAAATTCATCTATTAAATTTGACACATCAGTACTGGCAAATCCGTCTAACATCTGAAGCCAGGGAAAAGACAGCTTTTCAAACCCAGAGGGCTTATTCCAATATACTGTTTTTCCTTTTGGGCTAAATAATACCCCTACAACCTTTCAAAAAATGGAAAGCCTGAAACCTAAAGCCCCATGTCAAATATGCTACTTGCTTACCTAGATGGTGTCATAGATGATGATATCACTTTATGGAGTGAAATTCCACTTAGCTAAGATACAGATTATGCTAAAATCTCTGAGACTAACCAAGTTGGCAGCCAGGGCCACGAAAAGCATGTTGGTCATAACAGATTTAAAATATTTTGGATTCGCAATAGCAAGGGGAACCGTCAGGCCCCCAGAAAGAAAAGGATACGTGTCAATCCATTCAAAAGCAAAGCATCGAATGCCATGTATCATCAAACATGCCATTCATTGAGCTGTTATAAGATTGTATTATGGTGGGGATAAGAAAATTGGCCCTTTCTCCACAGCAGTGTGATCTTGGAGTTAGTATATAAAATTAGCAGGGGTTGTGGTGGGCACAGCCCCCCACATGAGGAGGTTTCAATGAATGGCCTTTGTGATGTAATGCCATTTGATGCTTTTACCCTTCGATGAATAGCCATAGACCTGAAATAAAAACTAGTAGCAATAAGAAACTAAGCTATTCCAGAAGCAAGTAAGGGTACCCTTGGAGTGTACTGGGTAGGATCAAAAATCTGTATTGTTAAGGTGAAATGTTACAGGAAAAAAGTCTGTATTCTTAGTGTGAATGTTACAGCTTAAACAGAGGGGTAGATAACCTTTAATGTAACAAACACACTCAAAACAGTTAAAGAAAGATTAAACAAAGGGTAGATAATCCTTAATGTACAAACACACTAGAAACAGTTAAAGGAAGATTAAACAAAGGGGCAGATAACCCTTAATGTAACAAACACCCTAGAAACAGTTAAAGGAAGCATTAAGTGCTTTTAAACAGTTGAGTGTAATTGTTTTTTAATTTACATTGATGCATCAGCTGTATGCCTAGGAGATAGTGCTTTCACTGGATTTTGAGGGAGAAGAACAATGTATATGATTTTTAAATCACAGGCTAAGAAGAGACTACACAAGGTATTCCAGTATCCAGATGGAATGCCTGATGATCAAATGGATGTTTTTTTACTAAAGTATTATCTCCAAGGTAGGGAGTTTACATTTGTCAGAGACTATGCCCACTTCTTGTGGCAACATTAACAATGGAAGGGAATACTAATCTTTGCCAGTGAGTACTTATTTAAAACCTTTCAAGTTCATTGTCAAACTCTGGTCAGGCTTGATCCATCACAAAGTAACTGGTCTACCCAGGGCCCACAGCACATCTTCTGAGCAGAAATATGAGGGGTTCAAAATGAAGATGGTTAATGCTACATAGTGTGGTGAGGGTCACCATAGGATGTGACAAAACTGGTGTCATGCAAAATGATATTTTGACTAGTTTTGTCATAAGATGCATTAAGAATGATGCCTTGTAAATATTTCTATACAGAAAAATTTGACCCTGTGCTTTTTTAAGAAAAGACATGGATGTTTCTGTACTAGGTGAAATGGTTCCTTTAAACAGGGTTGATAAGACATGGTTACTTGATATAGTTTACTATGTACAAAAGAGGGGATTGTTTTGCAGATCAAACAAGTTGGCCTCTCACTGCAGAGGTGGTTTAGTCAATGGAGCAACGGTTTTGGGACATATGTTGTTGAAGAGAAAAAGCAACTTGATAGAGCCTGGAACAATCTGGAGACATTATGCTGAGAAATACAGATAAGTACAAAATGACAGAAAATGACAGGAATTTGTTTTGGAACTAAATCTAAGCGGGCATCAGGGAATGCAGTGTTTACATTATGCTGTATTTTTCTTTCATCTACTGAACGTTTTACACCAATGGATTATTATTTTGTTTTCTGCCTTCTGCTTAAAAAAAAAAGAAAAAAAAAACAAAAGCCAAAAATACATTATTTTAAATGACATAATTCATCACCTGCCATTTTTGATGCCATTGTATGTATATATGTGCACATGTGTGCATATGTATATTACATACATCAACATACACATCCATAATTTTTATCTTTATATATATATATATATATATATATATATATATATATATATATATATATATATATATATATATATATATATATATATATATACATATATAGATATATATATATATCGTTATAAACATATCTGGGTCATATTATATTATATTAACCACCCCCTCTGCCCCTGACTCTGGTGTAAATCTGAAGTATAATCATGTAAAATTGTAAAATATTAATTTCTCTCATAATTGCTGCTACATATATTAATTGCTGCTGTACAGTTTTTGTTATATATTGTTACTTTCTATTACGTTTTCAGTGTGTATGACCTATTGCTAATCTGCTCCACTGTTTTTCTTCTTTGCAAATTATTTCACCTGGGCAGTTCTTGTAAATGGTCATTTGTGGTCAGTGTACTGCTATTCTGGTAAACAAGTGCAATATACAATAAAATAATTAATACATATATACTGAACTTACTGTTAACTTGCCATATTTTGTCTTTTGTTATAAATATGGTTTTGTTCTGCTTATAGTATATATATATATATATATATATATATATATATATATATATATATATATATAAATATATATTGTTTTTGGATGGCTGTCTCTTTAAGCCATGCACTGCTGTACTTGCAGGGGATTTTTTCTGGACTTATAGGAAGACATGCTAAGACTATGATGAATAAAAATTAGAGCAATATTTACTAGTATGATTCATAGAAGTTTATCTTCTATTACCAGAAATTCATTATGTTGATGGGTCTATATCAGAACACCGAAAGTTCATTCTTTCAAATGTTCTTACATCGACCCCTAATCAGCAAACACTGACAACACTGAACATTCAGAACAGCAAATTTTTTCCTAGGGCAAAAATTTGCTGTTTCAAAACACATACACAAAACACAAGCACACCAAACAAACAGCAATCCACACATATACACCCAAAATCTTACAGCTAACCCTACACTAAACTGTACAAACACCACTAACCATCCACTTACCTTAACCCAAACCCTAACCCTAAGGTCTGTCACTATTGCACACTCACCTCACCCACGCCCTAAGTCACCTAACCTGCCCTAACCCTCACGTCCACACAATCGCACACATACCTCCCTCGCACCCTAACCCTAACTCACCTAACCCACGCCCAATCACACACTTACCTGAACCCGACCTGTAACTTTCTACCACAGCGCTGAAAATAGTGAAATGACAGAAATGGACAACCAAATTCTTTCCCTAGGAAAAAATTCAGTTATCTGTCATTTCGCTATTTTCAGCGTTCGCTGACTAGGGGTTGATGTAAGAACATTTGAAAGAATGAACTTTTGGTGTTCTGATATAGACCCATGTTGATAACTATGAAAAAGTGTCCCTGGTCGCAGCACTGTAGGTGTTTTTTTTCTTCTTTTTTTAGAGAATGTAGATTGTAGTCATAATGAATTATTTTCATCATTTCAACAATATTATAGCATCTCTCTAAAGTCCCCCCAGGGGATTCAATAAAGTCTACATAATAATTTTCATCATGTGCACATTGTAGCATGATGTGCACATGGCTGTGAAAAGTTTTAGATTCAGTAAACTCCACGTAGTGGCACACACTGACGCACAAACATAGAAACTTCTGTGGCATGCAGATTATAGCATAAGTAGATGAACTGTATGCTAATGAAGGAAATCAACACAGTGGAGAGATGCAACAAGCTGTAAAGTAACTATGTAGACTCTGTGCTTGTGTTGGCCATGTATTCGTCTGTTTTCCGAATACATTGACTCCCCAAATAATGTTAACATACTGCAAAAGGGTCTGACATCTACAAATAACTGGTGTCAAAGTCATGGCCTTAAGTTAAATGCAAAAAATGTATTATCATACCATTCGGCAAAAACATGGCCCCTACTGATTATCACAACAACAGAAACCCTCTAAGCATGCAAACTGTGGTGAGAGACTTGGGTACTCAGGTTGACAACAATCTCACATTCGACCATCATGTGGCGGCAGTGGTCAGAAAAGCCTTTTACTTGGTTCATCTCCTAAGTAACGGGATTGCATCCAGAAAAAAAGGAGGTTATTACCTTTCTGTACTCCTGCCTCATTATTGCTATAATTGAGTATAATGCCCTGTTTGGTATGTACCTCTCCAAACACCTGCACCAACTGGAAAGGCCACAGAAATACCTCACAAAGAGAATCCATGGCCCCCAACATATGTTTTGTGTGGACAGGCTCAAATCACTACCACTCTACTCAGTATCATACAAATTACTAAGAGGTGATCTATGTCTCGCCTACAAGGCAATATCCAAACCTGCCTACTAGAGATGCTCCATATCCATAAGTCTAACTCCTTGTGCATTACACGCTCAATAGGCCTAAATCTAATATGTGACATCAACAAAACCTGCTGGAGAGACAGGTTTGTCTCCCAGAGGCTGCCCCGTCTCTAGAATAGACTTCCCATACATGTCAAACAGAGTATCTTACTGACCCTCTTCAAGCGCAACCTTGATGAGTGGATGGAAAACCACACATTTGTCCCAGGGGTTCCACCTTTGTCCCTCATTGACAGGGGTGACAGGTGCTGACTGAGGGTTCTTTTTTTGGGGATAAACTCTTGGCTAGGCTTGTAAGGGTTGAAGGGCCATTAGCCTAGTAATTTCTTATGATCCTATGATCCTACAGTCACACAAAGGAGTTTACATGGAAACAAGAGTAAGTAAATGCACGCACATTTGTAGAGAACAGAACCTAACAAGTAATCCCACACATGTTATGACATTCTCAGACATGTTGAATGGTAGAAAATTATATTAACAGCAGCCACAATTCCTTATTAAGTGCCATGACATAAGTGCAGCTTTGCATCCCACCCACAAATGAACAATGTACTCGTAACTAATGTAGACAGCTAAAAGTGTAAACCCCATGAAACATAGAACCCAAAACCTGCATTCTTCTGTGCAGATATATACCTAAGTAATACCCTCCCATGACTGTATAGCATTGGGCTCCCATTCAGTTCCCCTGCCTACACGGTTACCAAATGTGTAGATTCAAGGCTGTCTGCACAGTGAATATGCAAATGAGGTCAAAACTCATTAGAATTTCTGAATCCCAAAAACATGTAACCATGTATGGATGTTCACTCTGTGTAGGCACTTCCACAGTGTTTGTGTTGAATGCATGGCAAAAGAGTGAATGATAACATCAGGGGTGTGTGTCAGGTTGCATTTATAGAGGTGTACATGTAGGTCTGTGAAGTATAAAAGTGTATGTAAGCAGTACACAATTCATAAATTCTGTGTCATCCTCTTTATTTGTTAAAATGTATCATATCTGTCTGCATTAAGTTAATTTTTATTTTCATTTTCTTACTTGCTTGCACAATGGAGTGCTTAGCACAACCATGGTAAATGAAGCAATGAATGTTAGGTTTCTTAGTGCCAAAACACAGCCTCTGTGAGACTAGACATGGGTTAAGACAGGAATTAGCATTCACCATTGAGCATGCTTTTCAATCACAGCCTGAGCACTGGCTTCATCCCAGTAGAATGGAAAACAGCTACCATCATACCTTTGCACAAAGTGGCTGCATCCATTGACACCAGGAACTATGGACCCATTAGCCTGACCAGCGTTATCTGCAAGGCCATGGAATGAATCATCATGGGCCTTATTAACAAAGATATTGGAAATCTCCAAATGCTTGACCCCACCCAGTTTGGCTTTGTCAAGGGGAGATCATGTCTGCTGAACTTGGTGGACTTCTTCGAGACAGTCAGCAAAGCCCTAGATGAGGGCAAATCTGTGCACACGGCCTACCTAGACTTAGCCAAGGTCTTTGATACAATCATCCACTCAGGCATCATTGATAAACTCACCCAATTTTGGTACTGAGTCATATATTGTCAGGTGGGCTGCAAACTGGCTCACTGATGGAACTCATCTGGTCAAAATAGGGGACTCCACCTCCTCCAGCAGACCTGTAATCAGTGGTGTTCCACAGGGATTAGTTCTGGGACCCTACTGTTTGGAATCTACTTCTCCAAAGTACAGGCTAAAACTAAAATACTGTGGCTGACAAAGTTTGCTGATGACTGCAAACTGGGAGCAATCACTGAAACCCCTAGTGATGTCAACATCCTGCAAGGTTTTACACAGACTAATGACTGCTGCCAAAGTCATGGTCTTAAACTTTATTCAAAAAAATGCATTATCATCCCCTTCAGCAAGGGTGATGTTCTTGAAAACTGCCACATCAATTGCAATACCCTAAGCACAAAGTCAGTTGTGAGAGTTCTGGAAACATAGGTTGACAGCAACCTTAACTTTGATCACCATGTTTCCACAGTGGTAAGAAAGGTATTGTATATTGCTTAGCTCATAGGTAAGGGTATTGCCTCCAGAAAAAAAGAGGTTATAACCCACTGTACTCTTCCCTCATCAGGCCAATAATACAGTACAATGCTCCCTTTGTAATGTTCCTTTCCAAACACCTGCAGCAACTGGAGATACCACAAAGGTTCCTTCCAAAGAAAATTCAGGATCTTCAAGATCTGTGTTATGTGGACAGACTAACATCACTGTCACTTTAGTCTGTGTCATACAGACTGCTCAGAGGCAACCTGTGTTTTGCATATAGAGCAATCTCTGACCCAGCTTTGATGGAAATGCTGCACATTTGCAAGTCAAATGTGACACGGGTCACTCACTCAAAGGACCTTAACCTGGTATGCAACATCAACAAAACTTGCTGGAGAGACAGATTTGTCAGAGGTTGCCCCACCTTTGGAAAAAAATTCATATTCATGTTAAACAAAGCCCCTCATTGGCCCTATTTAATCACAATTTGTATGACTGGATGGGTAACCTGAAATTAACCCAGAAGGTTCCACCTGTGTCCTCACTTTATTGTCTGCTTGAACCAGACACCCTTAAGAACAAGGGTTGAACTTGATTAGGCTTGTAAGGGCCCTGGGGCTATTCGCCTAGTAACATCATATGATCCTATGATCCAGTAACTATTCCTGTGGCAGCATGTGTATGTGTACGGCTAGAGTATAGAAGGCCCTGGGTTCAACTACAGGGTCTGCAACCTTCCCTATACTTTTTGAGCTGCATGTTTGCCTGATATCACAAGTACAGAAAAAAGTAAAAAGATTACTTGTGTTCACCCATGCTTGCAATGGCACGAAGGTGCTCACCATGTAATAATGGGCACAGATGGATTTCTAATATTCAGATGTTTTTGATAGCTCCTAAGTACAGCATAAGCCAGTGTTTTCAGTATGGTAGAGTTATTCAACAAGCTATAAAGTATCCATGTAGCCTGCATGCTGTTTTTTTTCCTGCATACTGCCATACTATGGGAGTAGACACAAGGAAATTCTAGGCCTGAAATAAAATTCTCTCAGCTGCTGCATTTGCAAGGTAAGTCCTGAACCTAGAATGCATTCTGTAATAATATTATGGCATAGCCTTGCATATCTTAACTTAGTACAGTAATCAAGTAAATAGTGGTGGATTTTTACAAAAAGTACCTTAACCTGTGACAGCAGACACTTATTTTATTGATATGTGTCCATTACTAAGATATTCTTTCTTATTCCTCTCATTTTTCATTGCACTTTTTGTGTGATGCATTACATACTTCAAATAGAATAAGTGAATAATGGCTGTGTTTATCGGGTTTGTGCGAAGCGCAACGGACCACCTATGAAGCAGACAGACAAAAAGAGTAACCAGATACATTCAATCAATGCTCTTGGCCATGGTGAAAATCCAGCCTGGAGTACAGACAGTGCTGGGTTCTAGTACACAGTGCACAACCTTTGTTTTACTGCTGTGACATTGCAGTTTACAGCAATTAAGTGCAACACAGACAACTGTTTCTTCAACATTCTTGTGGCAACAGGTGTAAGTGTAGGACTGGCATACACATGGTCCTGGGTTTGAATACACTATATGCCAGATAGTATTATTTTTACTGATGTTAACAATGTGACTTATGCTTGCGCATCGCTTACCAATGCACAAACAGGCATAACTCCCATGTGTGTCCACTTTGTTAATCATTGCACAAATCCACTGCTTACTGTGCTATGGAACTATATATATGATGGTTTCTTATTGGTATTCATTGTCCATTTTCTTTGTATAACATAAAAGCATGTGAAAAAATTGCAAACTGAGGGCACATTTTAAGTATATGTCATATATTCACATTACATACATGTGTTGCCCCCCATAACTGGTACCACCCTGGGGGTTCAGTATTTTTTACACACATATATCAACCACACTACAAAGTGTAATATATAATGTTGTGTGCTCCCTCATGGATAGGGCCAGTTGGTGGTGCTGACAACCTTGATCTAGTAAACTCAAACATCCAACTATGCACAATAAGGGTTGTTGTGTTTTACACAGCTAGGCTTCTACACACTTATGACACACTCTGTAGGTAGGCTGCTGGCCACATATAAACCTTTGAATCTATGTGCCTATGTAGGACTCCCAACCTGCTGTTCCCCACATGGCCTGCTGATATCTGCAGCCATCTAAAAGTTAGACTTGTCCCATGGTGCTTGTGTGAAGTACTGAGTTCTGTGGACTGTATATTTAAATAAGTAGGAGTTCTGTTCTCGCTCAGTCAAGTGTGTGTGTGTGTGTGTGTGTGTGTGTGTGTGTGTGTGTGTGTGTGTGTGTGTGTGTGTGTGTGTGTGTGTGTCCAGCCAGAAGAACAAGTGGGTATCCTGCAGTTACCTCTCCAATCCCATAAATTGACAGTATATTGATATTTGCAACAGACTACACATCCATTTCAGGCAGGCCTCTCACCTTCTTCTCTCCAACTTGTACTGTGCACTTGCATAGAGTACTGTGTTCTGTACTCTGTGTACTTAGATAGGTAGGGGTTTTCTTCTCACTGCAGTCAACTGTGTGTGTGTGTGTGTGTGTGTGTGTGTGTGTACTCAGCAGATTAGACATGCTATGCTACAGTTACCTCTCCAATGTCATGACTTGCCAGGATTTTCATATCTGCACCTGCCTACACATGCATTTCAGGCAGGCCTCACTCCTTCGTCTTTCCAACATGCACCCCTGATGTCATCTATTATACGTTGGCCTGCAGACATGTAAAAGTCAGACTTGTATTGTGATGCTTGCATAGAGTATTGTGTTCTGTTACCTTTGTACTTAGAAAAGTAGAGGCTCCATTCTCACTGCCATCAACTGTATGTGTGTGTGTGTGTGTGTGTGTGTGTCTGTGTCTGTGTGTGTGTGTGTGTGTGTGTGTGTGTGTGTGTGTGTGTGTGTGTGTGTGTGTGTGTGTGTGTCTACTAAGCAGAGTAGACATGCAATGCTATAGTTACTTCTCCAATGGCATTGCTTGCTATTTTATTGATACTTGCACAAGTCTCCACATCCATTTCATGCAGTTCTCCCAACCTCTTGTTTTCCACATGGTCTGCTGATGTCATCCACTATAAGTTGACCTGCAGACATGTAAAGCCAGACTTGTGCTGTGGTGCTTGTGTATAGTACTGTGTTTCTGTAGTCTGTGCACTTAGATAGGTAGGGGTTCTGTTCTCACTGCAGTAAACTGTGTATGCGTGTGTGTGTGAGAGCTGTTAGTTTGGCATTACAGAGATCCTTTTACACCCGCATGTGGGACACTCTTATCACCATATGCTCAACAGACAATGCTGATGTCATCAGCTATATCACATTATTGCATATACAGCCATGTCACCAGACCAGGATCAGACAGTGGCCTGGAGCCCAGGCAGACATCTACTTTGGTTCATAGAAGTATGCTAGGCTATCAGCCCTAGGGCCATTATAGGCCTAGCCAGGTTATACCATTGCTCCCTTATTGACCAACTTATATGGTCTATATTTCCAGTGTGTGTCAGATCAGCACTGACTGCCCTTATCCAAGAGGGACATGGGTCAGTCTCTCATCTAGTTGTCTAAGTTATACTTAAATAGGGTCATTGAGGAGCTCTGTTTTACATGGTTTGGGAGTTTGTTCCAAAGGAGTGGCAATCACTGGGAGACATATCTGTTTCTCCAGCATGTCCTGTTAATGTTGCATGCTAGGCTAAGATTCCTAGAGTGAGTAAATCTTGTCCCATGTGACTTGTGGATGTGCAACATTTCCATTAGGGCAGGGTCTAAGATTGCTCTGTAGGTCAGGTGCAAGCCACCTCTCAGCAGCCTATAAGGTACAGAGTACAGTGACAGGGCCGTCAGTCTGTCCATGTATGTCATGTGTTGCAGGTCCTGAATTGTTTTGGTGAGAAACCTCTGAGGTCTCTCAAGCTGCTTCAGGTGTCTGGAGAGGTACATTCAGAAGCAAGTATTGTACTGTATTAGTGGTCTGATAAAGGATGAGTACAGGGAGTTGTAACATCCTTAGCTTTGGAATTGATGCCCTTACTTATGAGATATGCAACATAGAAGGCCTTACTTACCACTGTGGACACATGTTGATCGAAGTTAAAGTTGCTATCAACTGGTGTTTCCAAATCTCTTGCATTATTTTGGATATATTTTGTCTCCATGGCTTTGGCACCAGTCATTTGTCTGTGTAAGGTCTTTTTGTAGTATGTTAACATCATTGCAGGACTCAATGATTGCACCCAGTTTGCAGTCATTGGTGACATAGTAAGCCACAGACCATCTATTCCCCCTGGACTTCTGAGAAATACATTCCAAACAGTAGGGGCCCAGCACAGATCCATGTGGTACACCAGTGTTAACTGGTCTGCTGTTAGAGGTGGAATCCCCAAATTTGCTGTATGTGTTCTGTTGGTGATACATTTTTCTACCCATCTGGTGGCATATGGGTTAATTCCTTGCTATGTGAGTTTCTCAATGATGCCTGAGTGGGGAATTGTGTCAAAAGCCTTGGCTAAGTCAAAACAGGCTGTATGTAGCATTTTGCCTTTGTCCAGGACTTTAGTGACATTCTTGAAGAAGTCCATAAGGTTCACTAAGCATGATGTTCCCTTAATGAAGCCAGATTGTGTCAGGTCAAGAGTTTCAAGATCATCTATGTGTTTGTTGATAAGGTCCACAATTATTCTCTCCATAGACTAACAGATAATGCTGGTTAGGCTTATGGTTGTATAGTTCCCAGGGTCAGTTGACAGACCCATTTTGTACAAGGGAATTAATGTTGCTGTGTTCCATTCTGCTGGGATAAAGCCAGCACTTACACTACGGTTGTAGAGAGTGCCAACTGATTCTGCTAGGTCCTGTTTCAGACCATTTAGTAGGCAACCTGGGATTTTATCCGGTCCCATAGCGGCTGTGTTTTTGGCCATGGAGAGTGCAGTTATGACCTGCTCTTTGTAGATACTAGGTAGAGGACTGGTGTGCAGTATGGTTTGGGGTATGAATGGTGGGGACAGGGGAGGTGAAGTTTGGCCCAAATCTATCTGCTAGCAGGTTGGCAATGTCCTCGGTGTCAGTAATAGTGGTACCATCGACAACTAGTTCAATACAAAGCATTCCCTTTTAGATTTCAGATGTAGCTAAAGAATTGTTTCTGATTATCTTTGGCTAGGAATGCTAGTTTAGCATCATACTTGACTTTAGAGAACTTCACAAGATAGCTAATTTGCTTGTTCAATCTGTGGAGGGTGTCCTTTCTCTGTTCAGTCAGTTCCTTTTTGTTCTTAGATATTACTTTCTTCCACTTGTTGCATAACCTATTTATGTTTGATGCCCACCAGGGTGGCTTGTTTTTTTGTGATGACCTCGTTTTAATCTGTTCAGGTTCAGCTGACTCTACATTTGTATAGGTGTTTATACAGGCCATTTGTGTATATCTCTGTAGAGCAGTCATTGTTGACAGTGGTAGCAGGGGGTTTGCAACTATTTATGGCATCACTTAGGAGGCTATAGTTTCCTCTGGAGAAATATTTAATCCTTTCTGATCTTGAGGGGATGTCAGGTATGATCGTTAATTTTAACGAGAAAGAATTTTCATCTGATCTGACCCGGGAGGGCAACACACAGGGTCTAGTGCAGAGACCCTCTATGCTGGTGAGTACTAAGTCTAGGACATTCAAACCCCTTGTGGGGGTTCAGACTATCTGTTACAGAGCATGTGTATTAACAAAGTCCAGGAACCTTAAGGTGAGTGTGTTTCTGTTCATATATGACTCCCAGTTGATGGAAGTCTAGTTGAAATCACACTTGACCAAGGTGTTTGGCTGTATAGTGAGTGACTCAGGTAAGTCCATGTAGGCAGAGTGGTTCTCATGGTTCACGGTGGTGGACCCATAGCTAACAATGAAATGGAAGCGGGTTTTACTTACAGTTATTTGGACTTGGAGTAGCTGTATGGACGTGTACTGTTTGACCAGTCTTGAGATGTATTTGTCTTTAATGAAGATGCATACACCTCTGCCTTTGGCTCTTTCATGCTTGTTTTAATGTCTGAATGTGTGGAAGGAATTGTAGCCTTGCATGGCCAGGGGGTCTCTGTAGCCTTGAACCATGTCTCTATGATGCACAGACAAAGGCATCTTCCATGGTATGGAGTGCTTCCAGTGAGTGCAGTTTCTGATTTACATTTCTTGCATTAATAAGAATAACCTTCAGTTTGTCTCAAGTGGATTTTTTTATGTTGGGAATTTAGTTGTTCTGACATTGCCTAAAAAGGCGATTGTGGGGGTGGCAAGTACCTTTGCCAGTAACTGGAAGCCAAGAGGTGACAGGTGAAGACCATCTGTGGCAAAGCAGCGTGATCTGTCAACCATATCTTCCAACGCTGACAGAAACTGGATCCCCATGGATTGACAACAGAAGCTAAGCCAATTGTTGAAGTCAATCATGTTTTGTTTATATTGAGGCATCATCGTGGGTGAAGGTGGAATGCTGCTTAGGGCTAGGAACATACCTGATTGGAACAGATAATCTGAGAGCTCAGTCATGTCTCTCTTCATATAGTATAGTGAGATATGTTTCCAGTCAACTGCAACATGGACTTTGAAAGAGTCATAACGGTACTTGTTATTGACAGACTTGAATGTGTATGTGATGTGATGGGCCCTGGCACCTGACAGGTAGCTGACTGTGACCTTCTCCTTATCCCGCCTAGCAAAGGGGACATGTGTGTGTCTCACGATGAAGTAATTTATGACCAAGACATTTGATTTTGAGGTGATTTCCCTTAAGGGCTTATTGGCTGAGACACCATTGTGTATATTATTATGTGTAGTGGATTCTGTTGGGTCTGCAATGTGTGCAGTAGGTTCGTGCTTGGGAGGTCTGTGATCTTTAGAAAGGTTTCTAGCAAGTACCACTGCATATGTGGGTTTATGTGTTGTGAGCTTGTTATGTGTAAGACTTGAAGTGTGTGTGCTGACAACATGTTTTATATCTGGTTTATTATGTGAGCAAATTAATTTCAAATTCATAGTATGGATACAGGTCTCACATATTGTATTAGTTTGTTTTAGCAGTAATTGGTTGTCAGTATACATGAGACAATTGCTACATTTGCTCAGGATGCCCATGTCAATCAGGCTGCCTGGAGAAATGGAGGGAAACTGTCCATTCATTATGCAAGGTCTATACTGTAGTAACTAGTGAAGAGTACACTTGATGGACCAGGTTTTATTGTAAACTATCAGAAAGTGTCTATTTTATGAGGGCTAGGAGTAGACAAATGTGTCATTGTTTCACAATGCACAGCTAAGTTGCTCACAGGACAGCACTGCAAGCTCTGAGCAGCTCCAATAAACTGAGTGCAAACCCAGCCAAACATGATACTGGAATACAAGTGAAAGGCCAAGACTGAGCCTTATTCCAGCAATCCCTAACTCAGATGGATCCTTGGCTGCACACTTCTGCCAGAAGGGTGTAGGGAGACTTTCTTCAAGTAAGAGGGCTGGTTTTAGTGCTCAAATGATACATAACAGTCTATATTCAGCACGCCTGAATCGAGTCTATGCTATAAAACTCAGAAGTACTAGAAATGCAAAGTGCAAAAAATCGCAATCACAGCAGAAGAAAAAACAGTTTAAATAAAGCCACAATTTACTAGAATATTCCAACAAGAGTATAGACAGCAAACTTTCCTAGTGTGAAGTCAGTGGTCTGGAACCCAAGTGGTTAAACCAGAACTAAGACACTCTTAGAATAACAAATACTGTAAGCCTTCAACCAGCAATTGCCAGCTTAGAAGGGTATAGGCTATCCTCTCCTGCCACAAGAGTCTACATCACAAGCTTTCTTAATGTAAAACAACTGGTTTGCAGGTCAAGTTCTTAAATCATAACAAAGACACTTAGAACAATAGGCACAATAAGAATTCAAACAGCAATTCCCAGCTGAGAAGGGCAGAGGCTAATGTCTCCTCCCACAAGAGTGTAGACTACAAACCTTCTACTCAGAGGCGATCTCTGCCTAACATACAAAGCTATGTCAAACCCAGAGCTGTTGGACATGCTCCATTTAAAGAAATCCCAATCCCTCCGAGCTACATGCTCTAGGGACCTAAACCTTGTCACCACAATAAACAGAACATGTCAGAGGGATAGATTTCTGTCCCAGAGGCTTCCCATACTCTGGAACAAACTATCTATCTACATCAAACAAAGCTCCACATTAGCACTTTTCAAGAAAAATCTTGATGATTGGATGGGAGATAGGAAATTCACCTCAGGGATCACTTCTGTGGCTCTGCTCGACAGGGGCACAGGAAAATAATTTTCTTGGGTGGCAAAAGCCAGGGTACCTTTTTGGCTAGGCTTATATAGGCCCTAGGGCCAATAGCCAAGTACCTACCTTTGACCCTATGAACCTATGTAAGACAACTGGCCTGAAGCCTAAGTGCATCAACCAAAAGTAAGAGGCTTAGAATAATAGTTACAATTTAATCCAGTACCAGACAGATGACAGTGATATGTCTTTTAATCGACCCACATGCATCACGTCAGGGTTAGTAGGCCCTGTGTTATCTTGATAAGAAAGCCCTGTGGTCTATCCAGCTGCTGCATGTGTCTGGTGAGGTTCATGCAAGAGAGCATTATACTGTATTGCTGTTCTGACGAGTCTCACTAAAGTGCTGTCATACAGTCCTAAGATCTGAATGTGATGGCATGTCGTATGATGTGCACCACACGTATGTACTGAAAAACATTAACAAGAAAGGTTATAAAGTAATGACACACATTGCAGTTCCTGATTTCACAACCCTTACAAGAGAATACACTAGAAAGTACTAACATGATGATACTATCCACTGTATAATTTGGCAAGGAAAATATAACTGACAGGTGCAATTATCAGTTCAAAAACACAAATGCAGATATACTGGGCACTAATGTTGCTATGTACCCTGTGCATCAGACACAAAGCTTTTGTACCCCTGAATCTGAAAGTAAGAAAACTGGGATATGCACAATTATCATCTCTTGCACAGGATGCTGGGGAGGAGGGCAGGAGGCCTAGGTTGACACAAAATGTTGCTGAGTGTGTGTGAGGGAGAAAGGGAAGTAGGCAGGCTATGTGTGTGTCTCTAGGGGGTCCTCTTTATGAAAGTTGTGTATGAGAGTGTGCATGAACACATTCAAACTCTGTGCTAGCTCTATGTCTTGGTATGTTGGACAGGCATGAGCCATGCATAGTAGAGGTGGAAGTTCATCGCTGTCACCCCTGACCATGAGAACTGGCTCTGCCAGGAGTTGCACTGACACCTCCACACCCAAGGTCAGATGCAGTGCTGCTACCTGAGCATGACCAATGTCTGCTGGACATGCTCCCTTCATGGGAATGCCCAGGACCACAACCTGGTTGTGTCTGGAGAAAAAGAAGGAGGTGGCTAGATGTCAACCTCTGTGTCAGATTCAACCTATGCACCCCTGATTGTGCCTCAATTTCACCACCATCATCATCATCACCAGTGTCGGATGAGACACTGACATCAGGTGGCACAGGGCCCACACTCCCACTGTCATCATCACCTGTGATAAAAAGGCATACATTAATACCTACACTACTACTATGGTGCAATATATGCTAAACAACTAACAGTGCTGCCACTATTACAGACAGTACAGCAATACACACCGCAGGCCTAAAATGACACATTATGATCATTCTATAAATTGATCTGCAGTACTGAAATAACCTTATTTGGCTTGCCATCTGCAGGAGGCATAAGTTGTTGGATTCCTGATAGTCCTGAAATAAGTTAAGCAAGAGGTAAGGCCAACATCATCACATTTAACAGTAAGATATTGGATACTACACATACTCCTCTCTATCTGCATGAAGTATAAGTTTAACAAGAATGTGGCTGACAACTACAAAGTGAGCTTATCACTATATTAATCTTCAATTCCCCCCAAAAAATACATGTGACAGAGAATTGACTTTTATTTCAATTGTTTTACTATACAACAGTATTCAAATGTCATATAACAAAGCCTACCTGGAACCTCTTCCTGGGACTGAGAAGGAATGGCGCCAATGTCAATCACATGTTGTGGGCCACTCTGTTGTGAGTTGTCCTGTAGTAGAAGATTTGCCAATAATTCCTCATTGGGTGTGAGAGGAGGTTCTGCAGCAGGCCCACTCCTGGTTACCCTCTGGTCTTGGGCAACAGCATCTGCACACCTCTGTGCAAATATTATCATGTCAGTGGCCCTGTGGTGCACCTGCTCATAAGTACAGCCATGGCCACCCACAGAATTTATGTTTGCAATGATCTACTGCCATAGTCAGGTTCTCTGGCATATTGGGATGACCCCTACTGAGAAGAAAAGCCCCATGTTGATGGAGGGCATCAACAATTATTTTATTTTCGGCCTCACTGATGGGTGGTCTGTGCCTCAATGACATCTTTTGGTCTAAAAGACAACATAATGATAATAACACATAAGTATTGCATAACTGCAAAGTAACTGTTACCAAATAAAAGAGTTAAGATAGGCAGTCAGTAGTACCCACTGGAAAAACATAAAACATTCTACAGATATGGAATACTAACAACAGGCAGGAAACAAAAGAAGGAGAGTAGCAAGGGCAATATATCCTTGTCCATAGCAGTAACTTAACCATGCTCCCCCCAGAAGAAAAGTTCACTGTAGTTTGTGACATAGTTGTAATTCTCATTGCTCCCCCCACCCACAAAGCAACAGGCACATGAATAATTTTGCTAATAAAACATTTTTGAAATGGTAAACATGCTTTCACAGGACCTGCCCCTGAAACATTTGTACTTATGAATCACACAGCTTATTATTTTCATGTATTGTCAATCATATGTACTTCTGAAGTGACTTGACAGACATGACCATGCCATCAATACACTTCTAACTAATGCATACAGATAAAAGTGTAAAAGGCTTTGCAGCACCACTGCCAGTATATCTGCTGCGGGGCCTGATAGCATCCCCTTTTCTGCCCCTGCATTACCAGGGCCCTCATGTAGTTCTGCTTTGCAGGATAGGCCAGTGGTTCCCTCTGGGAGCAGTGGCATTGGTGGTGAGTTTATCACCTGCAGTGAACTGCCAGGGTTGGTGCGTAGGACTGTGGACCACACAGTTGGTGCATGCCTACACCAGATGGAGACACTGCTCTCCATCATTGTATTAAATAGCATAAGGAAATGCAAATGTCAGTCACTGCAGCCATTGGCACAGTGAGATGACAGTGATGACAGCCCAGTGAGTGATGGCTTGATTCACAGAAACCTTGTACAAGCATGTTAATAGTTGGATAGAGGCAGCTGTACCCACCAGGAAGAAGTATAGAGCTAACTCAAAAACAAGCCACCCTGGTGGAATCACAAAATCAATTAGATGTATAACAGGAAGAAGAAAATCATGGCAAAAATTAGAAGGTGCAGCACCAAGCAGGATAAAAATACTCTCATTAAACTAAACAAACAACTCAGAGGACAAATAAAGTCCACCAAAGCCAAATTTGAGGTACATTTGGCCTCCCAGGCCAAGGACAACCATGAAGCATTCTTTTGCTATGTCTGCAACCTCAAAGGCAATACACAATTGTCTGCAGAGCTCATTGTAAATGGAGCCACCTATCCTGAGCTAGAAGATATAGTAAACCTCCTGGCTGATAACTTCACCTCCAACTTTACTCCTCCCTCTCCCTCAACCTTCCTTCAGGAAATATCATCAAATATAACTCCCCCTACTCTTACTAGGGGACAGGTCCTTAATGCTCTCTCTAAGACCAAGAACACTGCATCAGTGGGGTCATACAATATCCCAGCATACCTTCTAAATAACATGAAACATAGTCTATCAGGGCCTTTGGAATTCCAATTTAACTGTAGCCTCCAAACAGGCTTCATGCCGCATGAACGGAGAATGGTACCAGTCATCCTTCTGCACAAAGGTGGGCCATCTACAGACCCTGGAAACTACAGACCCATAGGTCTCACTAGTCTTATATGTAAAGCCATGGAAAGAATTATCATGGAGATGATCAACAGAGATATAGTAAACCTCCAGACACTGGACCCAACCCAGTTTGTTTTCATAAAGGGCAGAACATGCCTACTCAACCTGGTGAACTTCTTTGCAAAGGTCACCAAAACAGTGGATGAGGGCAAAATCATTCACACTGCCTACCTTGACCTGGCCAAGGCATTTGACACAATACTCCATTGGGTATTATTGATAAACTTAAGAGGTTATGTACAAACCTGTACGTCACCCAGTGGATAGCCAACTGGCTCACAGACAGGACCCACAAAGTTAGAATTGGGGAGTCCACCTCTTCAAAGAGGCCAGTCACAAGTGGAGTGCCTCAGGGATCAGTCCTTGGACCACTCCTTTTTAACATTTACTTCTCAGATGTCAAGGCCAATGTCAGTGGTCTCTGGCTGACTAAATTTGCAGATGATTGCAAATTAAGCACTGTCATTGAATCTTACACTGATACAAATGTTCTCCAGGAGGGGCTGACACAGACAAACAACTGGTGTCAGAGTCATAGACTAATACTAAAAGCCAAGAAATGCATAATAGTATTCTTTGGGAAGTCATCCATCCCTGGTAACTATCATATTGACAACACACCCTTTAGTGATGACCCAGTAGTCAGGGACTTAGGGGCACACAGAAATAGTAATCTAGCCTTTGATCATCACGTGTCTACAGTGGTGAGGAAATCATTCTATGTTGCTCAACTTATAAACAAAGTTATGGCATCTAAGTCCAGGGAAGTTATTGTTCCACTGTATTCGGCATTCATCAGACCTATCATTGAGTACAATGCCCCCTTTGGTATGCACTTAACCAAGCATATCCAACAACTGGAATGTCCACAGAGTTTCCTCACTAAAATAATAGAGAGTGTAAGTAATATGTCCTATGCAGACTGCCTCAAGGCCCTATCTCTGTATTCCATCTCCTCCAGGCTTTTGAGGGGAGATCTATGCCTGGCATACAGGGCATTATCAGACCCCACTCTGATGGACCTCCTTCATATCCCCAAAGCAAACAGTACCAGAATTACCCATTCTAAAGACTTAAGCCTTGCCTGTGATATAAATAGGACCTGCTGGAGAGATGGGTATGTATCCCAGAGACTACCCTGACTATAAAACAGGCTCCCCATCCATGTGAAGCAGAGTTCCTCCCTAATCCAATTCAAGTGCAACTTGGACAACTGGATAGGAAACCAGAAATTCATCCCTGGTTTGTCACCTATGTCTCTGATGCAAACAGGCAATCTGTAAATGGTTCATCTCCCAGGCCAATGCTTACACTTATTAAGGGTATCAGAACTCGTCAGAGATTTGGGATAAATGGCTAGGCTTAAAAAGGCCCTTGTGGTTGTTAGCCTAATAAACACCTATGAGCCTATGTTTCTTAGTCTCACCCAACTTGACGTCCATGGGTTTGAGATGTTCCCACCCTCAGCCCAACCATGGTGCTCACCCACCTCTTGTGCCCTTCACCATCTGTGTTTCTTGTCTAGTTTGTCTTGTCTGTCTGCAATTGCTTCCTTAACTGCCCAACGTACCTCACTCAAACATTCCTACACCCCTTCCCCAACATTCCTCTCTCTCAAAAATAAATTGTCTCATACATAGTTCTCCATTTCACACATGTGTCTTCATCGCATACTTGATTTGATCCAATTCTCTATACTACAGATTGTGTTGTGGTCACTCCCCATCTCTAGAGGTGAAAGTCGAAATTCAGTTAAATTTTTGCATATATGTTCATGTTTTGTTCTTGAAAAAATGGATAGCTATGGTTCTTCCCTATATCCTTCTTGCATATTCCTGCCTTCCTTTCACTTTGTTCTTCCCCTGCTTGCTCCCATTTCATGACTTTCCTGTCTTTCCCATTCCTTTTCTTTAAAACATAATTGTGCAATGATGTGCATCACACACTGACATGTGGCTATGGCAAAAACAGTTATAAGTGTTATATACAGTTATATAGGACACCAGTACCATCTAGGTATTTTAGAGACTCCATACCAAATATCACACTTCAGAATTTGGATTTACACGTACATTTTTTTGAAACTGTTACATACACCTGGATTCAAACCTAGTACCATCTGAGCACAAAAATAAATGTATTACTGCATTAACAGGTGGTACTACAGACTCAGCTGATTATCAGGTATATTTAAGAGCCTGCAAAGAAAATGGCAGACTTAACTGCTGTCTTATACACCTGCTGCTTAACTGAATATCTGGCTGCAGTAATTAATGCAGTTAATGCAGTGATAAGCTCCTTATTTGGGGCAAATGTTACTGGTTCCACATACAGCTATAGTTAATACCTTGAATTATTTTGGTAGTAGTGTTGCTTATCAATGCTGAGTGATGCACTGCATCACACACCATTGTGCACTATTGCTGTATAAAGCTAAATGGGTATTGTGCAAAAATGCTTTATAAAACCTTACAGAGGATTGCACAATGCTGCTTCATACAAATTTAATAGGGAATATATGACATTAGTGCTATGGGGTGCAAGCATGGGAAGTACAAAAGGAACTATTTGCTAAACTGGGTCAGTTACTATTGAATGTATTAAATAGATACCTAACTGAATCTGTGGCAGCAAGTGCTGATGCATTGTTGTTGGAGGCAGATGTTACTGGTTTGAATATGGGTGGAAGTAACAATTTTACAAGTGTGTATGATACTTTAAATATATTTACTTATATTACTGCTTTTTACCATTGTTTCACATTGGTGTGTGGTGTGCACCATTGCGCAATAATTCTTTAAAGAAAAGAAATGGGGAAGTCAGGAAAGTGGTGAAATGTGGAGCAAGCAGGAGGAAGAACAAAGTGAAAGGAGGGAAGGAATGTGCAGGAAGGATGTAAGAAAGAAACATAGCTATACATTTCTTCAAGAATAAAACATAAACATATATGCAACAATTTAGCTGAATTTGGACTATCATCTCCAGAGAGAGGAGTGACCACAACACAATCTGCTGTATAGGAATTGGATCAAATCATATGTGTTATGAAGACATGTCTGTGAAATGGAGAGCTATGCATGGGATGACTTTTTTTTGTGGGACAAGTGCCTATTTTTTTTTTTTTTATGAGAGAGAGGAATGTTGGGGGAAGGGATGCAGGAATGTCTGGGTGAGTTAAGTTGGGCAGTTGAGGAAGCAATTGCAGACAGACAAGACAAGAGACAGGGAGGGTGAAGGACCCAAAAGGTGGGTGAACACCATAGTTGGGAAATTGACATCCTATGCATGTTGTGGTGGTGGACAATGAAAATCTATCTAGTCCTCACCCAGTTGACTGTCATTACTGTCACCTCACTGTGCCACTGGCTGCACTCTATTCTGTTACCTTTACTTTTAACACTACAGACTCCCAACAAGTTTCTTCCTTACTTTAAGACTACCTAATTCACAACAGAGATACACTACAGTACAGTTTGCAGCCAGAAATCCTTGGTGTGTGCATATATTATACATATGCGTGTTCCACTTATACTGATTACAGTTTACAGAAGGCCATTTGTGCCCCTTGTATAGAGATATGAAGTTACATTCCAATAATGATGAAAACATAACAGTATTATATATTTGGGAAGTCTGGTATTTGAACCCACAATCAATGGCTACTCTCAAATACTGTACTGTTATTTTGTCCTACAGACTACTGCATGCATACTTTCCTTTTATAGTTTACAGATGCATGCTCACTGTTATTTGAGAATATGAAACAGTTGCTTTGTGTTACAGACTAATACATGCATTTTACAGTTGGGATATGCATGCTCAATTTGATACAACTGTATTAAATAACAACTAAGCAGACCTTAACTTTTAATGCTACAAAATTACTATACAAATTATTGTTACTATACTATGTAGACAGTACTGTTTCTGATGCATACATACCACATGCTTCTCACATCCCTACCAAATGTGGCACATGGGACCTGACATTCGAGGCTCGTTTTGCAGCAGCTGTGGAAAAACAGAAGAAAACAGAACGCCATTATGAATATCAGGCTTGACTATATTCAGCTTTTAACTCTTACAATTAGTTACTGAAATTGATACCTACACATCTGTGGGCTGTCCCCTGTATGAAATTCCATGATTTAATGGTCAAGGGTATCCCACTTCCTCCTCTGGAGGTCATCAAAGTGACATCTGCATTGCTCACCACTGCAGGGGATACTTGTAGCACTAGTTAAACTCCTGGCAATACTATTCCAGTCTTTAGATTTATATTCTGAGCCTGAATAGTCTCACTGCAGCAACTAGAGACCATGCTCCTTAACTATGAGATCAACACAAATTTTGGACCCCTGGATACCCCACATCTGCTCCTGAAAGCACACACCCTTACCAGCAACTCCTGATATGCCTGTTATAGCTCAAGCTCAATGTATAATGATCATTTCTCAGCAACTGCATTTGGTATGTTAATGTTAATGGTATGTTAATGTTTTCCCACCTATTGCATGTTTCACACTTACTGAGAGTGTGCACATTTTGATTTTAAATGTTGCTTATCCCTTACCATCGAGTGAACATGGTAGGTGAGGGTGTACACTGCTGGGCACCATGTCTGTGTGATGTTAAGCAATATGCAACAATGGCAAGCACTGCAACTTCAGAATTATTTGGTATACCGGCACTTGTATAAATGTGCTATTCAAATGTACCATGTCTAATGTTCTCCTACACTTACAGCTATTACCACAAGAAGGCTGAGAAAACAGTTGTGTATTTTGCACTTCATTGCTATAACCTGCAATTTCACAACAATAAATCAAAATTTGCACATCCTGTACTAGAACCCCGGACCAGCTGCACTTCTCACCTACACTTGACAGCTGCTGCTACAGGATTAGTGACATGATATCCCCTATATTAGTAGTTATTATAGGGTTCTCACTGTTAATCATAGTGCAAAGCCACTTACAGTGTTTGTGCAATGCACAATATTATTTATTGAATGCATCCGGTTTATATTTTTGGCTGTCTGGGTCCTGACTACCTGGCTGATCCATTCCACCAGTTTCTGCACTGCTGTGCTTTGTGCACACAAGGTGAGTACAGCTAAACATCTTTATGCCAAGTATATATATATATATATATATATATATATATATATATATATATATATATATTTGGGAGGGTGGCCTAATGGTTAAGGTGTTTGCCTTACAAACACAAGGTGTAGGGATTGAATCTCATGAGGGATAATTGGCTAGGCTTAAAATGGCTCGCAAGGGCAGTTAGCTTAGTACTAATCTATGAACCTATGAATGTATATAAATCAAATGGGAGATTGTCCAGATTTTTCAGAATGTCTAGATGTTTGCATCATATTTTTGGGCTTTCATAGGTTCATAGGGTCATAGGTAGGTACTAAGCTATTGGCCCAAGGGCCTATGTAAGCCTAGCCAACAAGGTTCCCTGACTTACACCACCCAAGAAAGTTATTTTCCTGTGCCACTGTTGAGCAGAGACACAGAAGTGATCCCCGGGGTGTATTTCCTATTTCTCATCCACTCATCAAGATTTTTCTTAAAGAGTGCTAATGAAGAACTTTGCTTGACATAGATGGGTAGCTTGTTCCAGAGTATGGGAAGTCTCTGGGACAGGAATCTATCCATCCAGCATGTCCTGTTTATTGTGGTGACAAGGTTTAGGTCCCTAGAGCATGTAGCTCTGAGGGATTGGGATTTCTTTATGTGTAGCATGTCCAACAGCTCTGGGTTTGACAAAGCTTTGTATGTTAGGCAGAGATCATCTCGGAGTAGGCGATATGCTACAGAGTAAAGCTGGAGTTTTTTGAGGCAGTCAGTGTAGGGCATTTGTTTGAGGCCAGTAATTCTCTTTGTGAGGTACTTCTGTGGCCTTTCCAGCTGCTGCAGATGTCTTGTGAGGTACATTCCAAAAGGGGTGTTGTAAAATGTGTCATTTGTAAGATGTGTGGTTTACGGGGAAATCATTGAAGATTGACGTCACTACATAATGACATACATTTCAGTTTCCTACTTCATATTATTAACATGCATGCTAACACAAATCCTGTTATTCTACCTACTTTCTCTGGTTATCCGACCAATATAGGTTCATAGGTAGGTACTAGAATGTCTGCCTGAGGGCATTTATAAGCCTAGCCAGAGTGTGTTGGCTTTCACTGCCCCATTGATTAATTAACTGATCCTCTGTCAAGCAGAGCCAATAAAGTGATCCCAGGGGTGTATTTTCTGTTACCCATCCACTCGTCATGGTTTCTCTTGAAGAGTGCTAGTGAGGGACTCTGCCTGATGTAATTTGGAATTTTGTTCCAAAACATAGGGAGTCTCTGTGACAGGAATCTATCCCTCCAGCATGTTATATTTATTGTTGTCTCAAGGTTTAGCTCACTAGAGCGCGTGGTTCGCAGTGACTTGGATTTCTTTAGGTGGAGCATCTCCATCAATTCTGAGTTGGACATGGCTTTGTAAGTCAAGCAGAGATCACCTTTGAGTAAGCGATATGCCATTGAATACAGCCGGAGTTTTTTCAGTTGGGCTGCATAGGACATATGTTTGAGACCAGTAATCCTCTTGGTGAGGTACTTTTGTGGTCTTTCCAGCTGTTGGAAGTGTCTTGTGAGGTACATCCCAAATGGGGCATTGTACTCTATGATGGGTCTAATGAGTGACGAGTAGAGGGCCACTATAACCTCTTTATTTGTACATGCGAACCCTTTAATAATTAGATGGGCCACATAGAAGGATTTCTTAACTACTTTGGCAATATGATTGTCAAAGGAGAGATTACTATCCACCTGGGTCCCCAGATCTCTTATTACCTCTTCTGTATTAAGGTGGTTGCCACCTATGTGGTAATTCGTGGGTGTTTTGTTTTTCCCAAATGGGATGACTATGCATTTTTTGGCATTTAGCCTGAGGCCATGACTTTGACACCAGGTGTCCGTCTCAGTAAGGCCCTTTTGGAAGATGTCCATGTCAGCCGGAGAGTCAATTATGGCTCCCAGTTTGCAGTGATTGGTGAACTTGGTTAGCCATAGTCCTCCTGTGTTTGCTGCACTTTTGAGAAGTATATGCCGAACAGTAGGAGTTCCAGGACCGAGCCTTGCAGAACACCACTTGTGACTGGTTTAGAGTCGGACCTGGAGCCCGCTATTCTTACCGTGTGAGTTTTTTCTGTAAGCCAGTTGGCAACCCATCTCATGATGTAGGTGTTTATGTTCAGGCTGGTGAGTTTTTCTGTAATACCCGAGTGGGAAATCGTCTCGAAAGCCTTGGCGAGGTCAAGGTAGGCTGTGTGAACCACCTTTCCACTCATCCATAGCCTTGGTGACTGCCTCAAAGAAGTCAACCAGGTTTAGTAGGCATGATCTGCCCTTAACAAAGCCAAACTGGGTAGGGTCAAGTGTTTTGAGGTTCCCAATGTCTTTGTTAATGAGTTCCAGGATGATGCACTCCACAGCCTTGCAGACCAGGCTAGTCAGACTTATGGGGCGATAGTTACCAGGGTCAGTTGTGGCCCCTACTTTGTGGAGAAGAATAACCGTTGCTGTGCACCATTCTATGGGCATGCATCCTGTGGAGAGGCTGAGGTTGAACAGCGTGTTTAGGTGGGGGGTTAGTTTGTTCTGTAGTTCATGCAAGACACAGCCTGGGACATCATCTGGTCCAATTGACGCTGTGTTTTTGGCTTTTGAAAGGGCTGTTTTCACCTGTACATCTGTGTTTTTGGGACACTACACTTTTCTGGTATTGTTGTGGGCCCTTTTGGAGGTGAGAGGGGGGTGAAGTTTGCACTGAATCTCTCTGCCAGGATGTTGGCAATATCAGTAGGTTCAGTATATTTTGTGCTATTTTGCACTAGTTCAGTGCATATCTGCGAGTTGCCACTTAGATTCTTAACATAGCTAAAGAAGGCTTTGTGGTTATCTTTTGAATCCTTGGCTATTTTTCTTTTGAAGTTAGCCTTGGATGATTTCATGAGTGACCTCATTTTCTTACTGATACTGATCAGGGATGTCTTTCCTTCTTGGGATTTGCTTTTTTTCTGAACAAGTTTCCTCCTTCTATTGTATAGCCTGTTTATTGCAGGGGTCCACCAAACTGGTTTCCTTCTCTTAGAGGTAAATCTCTTATAGTAAATCTGTTCCTGTTTTTAACTCTTTGTCCCCTCATTAGTTTAGTCTTTGTCTGGATTTTTTGCACTGAAATGTTGGGTGGTATGATCCACATTCTTGTGTCTACAGGTTTCCCGGCAAGCAACACTGGTGCAAGCCACAAAACCTTACTTACGCACACCACACATCATTAATATGCATGGTGTGATGCCACGTGATGAACAATATCGCGTACATGAAAACACTGTGTGCAGGCTCCATGTGGAACCCACATGGTGTTTATTGAATCCTGCAGACCATCTAAAAATGTAGCATTAATAGTAATGTTTAGAGTACTAAGTCACTGAGGTCACTTTAACAATGCTCTAAGTCAGTGAGGTCAATTTAACAATGTTATCACTCCTCTTCTTCACCTCTACCATTAGGCACCAGGGATACCTAGAAAATGTTATTTAAGTGTGATTAAAATATGTAAATTGAAGATTGTTTCAATCCTTGCAATCTTTACACAAGGAATATCAGCATTAATCCACTATACTAACTTATGCATTAGTGTAGTTATTTTTGTTTTTGTTTTGCATAATGATAAGAATAAAACTCTAATATCTGGCATGATCCAATGTTTGCAACAGTCCATCAGTCATGAGGGACAGTGGAGGAAGGCTTCAGTAGAAAGCTTGGAGGAACACTAAACACCAGAGACTTTATTTAAATAATCACCTATAATCACTTAAAAAGTTAATAGAGCAGCAGTTCTAGCATCAATATGCATTCTACAAACACTAAGGGGAATGAGGCTCTAATGCTGCCATTATTGACTTACTGTAGGGTTTTATGATTCATGAGGGCAGGGACAAATATATAAGAAAAGATATTGGGGACATTCTAATAGCTCAGGGACAGGTTCAAGGTATGTGGGGCAGGGACAAATAAATAATAAGAGACATCGGGGACATACTAATAACTCAGGGGCAGGTTTGAGGTATGTGGGGCAGGATAAATAAATAAATAATGACACACTGTGTGCGTGTATATATGTGTGTGTGTGTGGGGGGGGGCAGTGAATTGGGTGGGGGAGTGCCTCTGCCAATGTGATGCATGGACCGCCAGTATTAACTACCGCAAGCAAGTGTTGATTTGTACAAGTGGTAGTTAACTGCAAATGTGAGACATGCAAACAAGCTGATAGTGAGGTGTTCCCGCTTTGTAGATAATGTGTCTGCGAATCACATTTTTCCACACTGCAGATACAGTTGTGTTTTACCCTAAATCTTACCACCAGTGCTGGGGTTGTTTATGAATGCTTGGGTAAATAGTTTTACAATAGTTTGATACCTTGTGTGCAAGACATTATTTATGAATCTTCATTGCCACATTCTTCCAGAGCATAAGTATTAGTTGTTTAGTTGTTTCAACATTTATTGTATATATATGTTAAGCTTGATTCCATATGTAAATGTGGTGAAATGAGGCACTATATTTTTAAAGATAGCCCTGGCTTCTGTTTCTAAAAAACACAGCTGCTGAAAGATGGCATCAATTACTGTCCCACAATGTTGTTTTTATTTATTATTGCACTCTGTGTGACAGACAGGTATATAATGTATCACACTTTTATTAAGGTAGTAGACTTTTAAATATAGTTTCTAGCAGAACACATAATTTGTTATAAGGTAACACAAAAGGTGAAAAGTGGGGAGTTCTGTTGTTTCTTTATAGTCCTTTGGTGCTTTAACCAGGCATACAGTAGCAAATATCTCTTGCTGTGCTTGCTTTTCTATATCTATATCTTCTCAGATAAGGAGAAGGATTATGTATCAGAGCTGTTCTGCTATACCAGGTCACAGGAGTCTTTAATCCAATACAGGCTAAGCAGCAGTGGTGATTAATCTCTGTCGAGTAACCCCTCCTCAGAGTTAGCTGATGGATGGACAGTCCTAATGAGAACTGGTAACTTATTGCAGAATGGTAACCTCTGAGTCATGATATTGCTGTGGGTCACTAGTATGAGTTTAGTCCCTCCCCAGACTCAAGTCAAACAGTACTCTTATGTATGTTTATTTTTATAAAGGCAACGTCAGTTTGACTTTATATTTAGGGCAGACATTTGTATTTAATTTTCTTGAAAACCACAACATAAACCCACTTGATAATGCAAATGCAGTACTTTGAACAAAACTGGAAGCTCACATATCTGTACCATATAGCACTGATGTACAATACTTAACAGTTGAGATTAATCCCAGATCCCTCGGTTTAAAGATGCAGCACATTTTACTTCCAATGAAGGAAATATTCAGAAATCTCACATGCCTAATACGTATTTTACTAACATCATGCTGTCTTTGGTATGATAAGGTTAGACTGCTGATATAATTTTCTTAAAAAGAATTAAATTGTTTCCTTGAATTCTCTTGTGGTTTATTCTCTAGCTGGAATATACATGACTGTCAGAGATATTAGCTCTGCTGACAAATGAGACAATGATTATTACAAAAACTCCTACCCTGTGTATTACTTTGCTTGCTGGAATTGAATAGACAAATAGTACAGCAGACTGTGATGGTGTTAAACTGGAAAATAAGAAAGCAAGTAATGCTGTACACATGAAATGACAAAAGAACTGTAACAGTGGAACATTTTGAGATCAGTGTAGCAGCATGGGTTAAAACAATTTTAGCCATGAATCTAAATGTATGACAGACTAGCGTTAGAATCCCATACCTGAAGCTTTATATTAAAATTGTAGAATTAGAATCATTTATGTATGCATGCATTTTCTTAGCAAGTTTAGTAACAAGGACTTTTGAGAAAAAAAATCCCCTTTTTTCAGCTGTAACCCATTGTTATATAAAAACCTGCTATATCATATATCACAGATGGTAGTCTGGACAATGTACTTAATTAAAATTGAGAACTAAAATGAAAAGTAAGAAGCAAAGTTGCGTTATACAATATTAAGCCGAACATTGCCAACCTTTGTTGAGAATAGTGCATTCAAAAGTGTCAAAAGGTTGCAAGTGATAGGGACTATTTCATGGTATTTAAGGGCCATAATATGCAAGCATATTAATAATGAACAAATGACTGGATTTTATAGCTAGTCTATGGATTCCTGGGACTGTGGTAGGGGCACCCTTCTGTAGGAGTATCATCACTGCAACTCACAATACTTTGGGGACAAATCCTTTAGCTAAGGTCAGGTTATACAGTTTAAGGAGGGGCTCCTCATGGGCATGTTTGGTGGTATTTATTATGCATTGTGTATAGTTATCAGGCCCGTGGAAGTACTATCTTTGGTTATAGCGAGCACCCTTAGTATATAATAGTTTGTGATATTAAGGGGAATAAAGATTTGGGGAATTTATGGAATTAAGATAGTTGTTTTAAGGGCAAAGTTTGCACTAAATTCATAGGTTCATAGGTTCATAGATTAGTAAACCCCTTTCTTTTAGAATATTTGCTGTGTCTACTGGGTCTTAGAGGGTGGCACCACTATGTATAAGTTCAGAACACTGTTGGGTGTGATGCCTTATTTTCCTAATGTAACTGAAGAAGAACTTTAGTTCTATATGGCTTCAGAAGCTAATTTATGTTCATGACTAGCCTTGATAGATTTTAGTTCCTGACTGATAGTCTTGATACAATGTTTAACATGAGGAAGTTTATACCTGCTGTATGTTTTAAGAAGTGTTTTTAATTTTTTAAATGGTTTATGTATGATGGTGGACCACTATCATGGTTTGTTCTTTAACTTCCCATTATATTTTGGCTGTAGTAGGGATGGCAATGTTTAGGTACTTATCTGTCCAGGAAAAAAAAATCCTCTGTATAACAGCCATGTCAGTGTCAGGTCTAATGATATTACAAGTGCATTTGGATGGCTTGGAATAGAATTTGAGGATGTTTGTCCAATTCAAATCCATAAATTCTGAACTATTGACTGCAGGGCTTTTTAGATTTTAAAGGATGTTATGTGTATATGGTCAGAATTATCCTGCAAAGGAGAAACCAGAGGAGGAGGAGTACATGGAGTGACTATATTAGGTAGGACCAGGTCAGGAATATTATATCCTGCAGTTAATTTGCTAACTCTCTGTTCCAAAGAAGTTTTATTTAAAAAGTTCAAGAAAATTGTGGCATGCCCAACTTTGGACTTATAGGTGCTCCAGATTATTGAGGAATAGTTTAAATCTCCGTTTATAAAGGCATTTTTGGTAATACATAGTTCTTCTAATATACTTAGGAATTTTACTTGATTTACAGGGGACATGGTGGGTGTCCTGTAGCAGTCTATAAACTGATAGTTTGTTTTATTCAGGGTAAGTTGGATCAGTAAGTTCATTTTGTGGGCCTCTTTGAATAAGTCTAGAGGTTATATGGTACTTGACAAATATGGAAATGTTACTGCGGTTTCCATCATGTCTGAATGCATGGTAGGCACAAACTCTAAATATGAAGGGATTGCTATTGTTACATTTTAAATAAGTCTTAGCAATTGCACAAATATGTATGCGTTCAAGTTGCAGGAAATCCTCAAGATCAAGTAATTTGTTGTTAAGACTTCTGGCTTTGAGAACAGCCATTGATATGGTCCAATTTAGGTTTGGAAATTATTCCATTGATATCTGCTTTGTTGGGTCCATTAGCTGGGCTCTGCCTAAAAAAGGAACTATAGAGCCTCAAGGTTATGCTGCTAATGCTAGGAGTCTAAATCAGAAACTGCACTCACTGGAAGCATTCCTCACCCTGGAAGATGCTGACATCTGTGCAGTCAGTGAGACCTGGTTTAAGCCTGCGGAGAGCACTTCAGCTATACCATGTTACATTTCCTTCCACACATTCAGACCACAAACTGAAGGCATTAGAACTAAAGCAGGTGGTGTATCAATATTCATTAAAGATAAATATACCTCTAGACTGGTTAAACAGAGCACTTCCCTTGAATTACTTCAGGTGCAATTGACTGTAGGTAAGATCCCTCTTCAGGTCATTGCCAGCTATAGGACCCCCTCCATGAATCAGGACATCCACTCAGCCTACTTGAATTTACTTCAGTCACTCAAGATACAATGAAACACCCTGGTTTTGAGTGACTTTAATTACCCACCCATAAACTGGGTAAATTATGCATGTTCTAACTCACTTGCCCAAAGATTTCTGGACTTTGTTAACCCCAATGCCCTGGACTATCTGGTTGACACACCCACAAAGGGCTCAAACATACTGGACCTGGTTCTCACCACCATCAGAGACCGCTGCACCACCCTCATTGTGTGGCCATCTCTAGTGACATCTGACCACAAATCAGTCTCTCTAGAAGTAACTATAACACAAGACCCCTCCTTTAGCAACAACTATACTAAAATACTTCTCCAAGGCCAATTATATTCTCTTACTCGACAGCATAAATAGCTTCATAGCCCCTCCCCACAGTGACAGAACAGACACTTATGCTGAGTTATACACCAATGTTTCTTACAAGCACCTATACAATTGTATAGAATCTGCCATACCTGATAGAACCAAAGCAAAATCTTCAAGGAAAAACAAACCTGCCTGGTGGACAACTGCCATTAATAGGGTATACAATAGGAGAAATAAATTGCTGTCTAAGAGCAGGGAGGAATGGTCTCAAAACTGAAAACACTCCCTCCTCAACTTAAGCAAGCAAATAAGACTCCTAGTGAAGTCCTCCAAAGTTAACTATGAATCCAAATTAGCTTCCCTAACTGAGGATAGCCACAAGGCATTCTTTAGTTACATCTGTAACCTCACAAGTAAGGCCCAGATCTGCACTGAATCCATAGTTAATAGTACGACATATATAGAACCTGTGGATATCGCAAACCTGCTGGCTGACAGATACAGTGAAAACTTCACTCCTCTATCCCTGCCACATATGCCGCAAAGCATCCCAAACAACTGTCCCCCCCCAGTATCTCTGAGGAGCAGGTCTTAAATGCCCTCTACAAAGCTAAAAACACTGCCTCTATGAGACCAGACAACATCTCGGGCTGTGTTCTACATGGGTTAAAACAAGAATTAGCATCATCATTGAGCAAGCTTTTCAATCACAGCCTAAACACCGGCTTATTCTCAGTGGAATGGAAAACAGCTACAGTCATCCCTTTGCACAAAGGGGGTGCATCCACTGAATTTGGGAACTACAGACTCATTTGCCTGACCAGCCTTATTTGCAAAGCCATGGAACAAATCTTCATGGACCTTATTAACTGTAGATCAATATGTGTGTATATACCGTTAAGAAGCTATCCAAGGGCTTGCACAAGTGTATAAATACTGAACACATTCAAGTCTGACTGCCATTTTGTAGTTAGCTGTTGAGATATAATCATGTATGCATGTAAGCTCTGTTTGTTAACTAGTTCATTCGTATTTAATGATACAGTTATCCATCCTGATGTGTTTGTATGTATTAAATCATCTGGAAGAAACCCCAGCCTTCTTGTTTTATGAGTTAGAGATGAACAACAATGACATGGTGTCAGAAGTGTGATGTCTGAAGGACATTTTGTCAGAAGCAACATATCTAAAAAGACATGAAGTCAGTAGAAACATATTGAAGGGCGATGAGGTTCAAAACGGCTTGACTAAAATGATTTAAGGCACTTGCTTAGATGCTTGTGGAATATAGACGAGAGGATCATCCTTAAAATGTACAAACTTCGCAAAACAGGTCAGAAATGAATTTCAGGTATTAAAATTTACTCAGCACTATTTCTTTTCAGATAATACAAAACGGGGCATTCAGAACATTCTAAATAATATTCGTATAAACCGATATGTATTATATTGGTAAAAATATTCAAATTACTACAAAAAATGTTTGAAATAAAGTCTGAATTGCATAAAACAAATAAAATAAGGGGGAAACAACCGCATTTTCCCAAAGCATATGTATTTTTCTATTAAGCAAAGATATCCAAGTTGTCAGAAGTGTATAAAGTGTTTGCATGTTTGTGCAGTGTTACAGTAAAGCTGTTTTGCAAAGTACAGCTATTACAAGGCATATTTTGCAAAGTACAGTCATTACAGAGCATATTTCACAAAGTAAAGTATTTCGAAGAGTTTATTGTGCATTTGGATGTTGTTACAAGCTCACAGAATTGTTTGGTTGTGTATACTTTGTGGGCTTGGCAGATGTTAGAAAACTCAGTACACTTGTGTTTGACAGTAATATTGCTGAAAACCAGAGAGTGTTTGAGCAAGAGTACATTTTCATACAGGCTGCATTTTCTTATAATGATGACCATACAAAGGTATTTATTTCTGCTTAATTTAGCTGGGTCAGAAGCCATAGAAAGGGAACGCTCATTTGTGTATGCACCAGCTATCAATACAGGAGAGGGGGAAACCATCATTTTGCTGTACTGGCTGAGTTAAATAAGGACCCAGAGTGATTAAAACGTAAATTTAGAGAAACATGTAACCCCTCCAGACAAATATTACAATGGAAAGGCACTTATTTTACACAAGGGATCAAGAGCCTGGTGAAAATGTTGCAGCATATATAACTAAACCTGAGAAATAAAGCTAAAACATGCAGATTTGGGGAATTAAGGGATGAGTTGATAAAAGACAGACTTGTGTGTGTGGCATAAAGGATGATGCCATGAAAAAGATTTTGCTTTCTGACAGTGATTTAACTTTGAATAAGGCCGTTGAGATTTGTCAGATATATGAGCTTACAGAAAAGCACACAAATATGCTTATAAATGAGAGCAGCTCTAGAAGGCACAGTGATAAAGCTCATGTTGATAGTATGTAGCCTGTTATTAAAAGAAACAGGCCCAAGCACAAGGCAGCAACTGTAACCACTGCAGCACTCACTGGTAAACCCCAGAACTTTCTAGTACATTCCAGACTTCACACAGTCTCAGTGAAGCATTAGAGTGAGTCAGCAAACTCAAAGCATAGCCCCCTACCCACTTTGATTGCCAACCGTCGTAATTATGGTGGAAGCCATAAATCTAAAAGGGAGAATTGTTTAGCTTTTGTTCACCAATGCCACAAATGTAATAAATGGAATCATTATAAAAGATTTTGTAACTCAAAATGCCCGCATTCTTTTATTGAAAGGGAACATTTTAAGAAACGAGTTGATCACTTAGACAATGGCAAGCCTACTCTTCATGTTAAGTGTGTCAGTGCTTCATGAAACTGTCAAGGCAGTAGATTTAAGGGCAGAGAATGAATTATTTTGTGCTGTTTGGATAAATACCAAACCCATAGAGCTCAAAGTTGATGCAGGTTCCAAGTATAATGTTATGTCAGCAGAAACATTTGCTAGAGTGTGTAAAGGTGAAAGGCTTGATTCGGCAAGGTGTGCAAAACTTGTTGCTTATGGAGGTGAAGAGATTCAGGCTGAAGGCTCAGTAGTGCTTTCATGTTATTCTGATGGAAGAAGCTACAACTTATTTTATGTGATCAAGGGGTATGTTCAGTCATTAATTGGGTTCAGATGCAGTTTGTAAATGGGACTGCTTTCATTTAATAAGGAAGTCCACCAAGTTAGTTTAAAAGACCACTACTCTAATTTTGCCCAGCACATTTTTTTCTTTCTATGCTGATCTTTTCCAAGACAAACTAGGCAAACTTGCAGTTGTATACCCCCATGAAGTTAGACCCAGAGGTCAGTCCAGTTATCAGGCCAATAGCCATGCAGGACAGAGTCAAAGCCGAACTAGATAAAATGGTGTGACAAGGTGTGATTTGTCTAGTCGAAACTCCAACTGAATGGGTATCTTCCATGGTGGTAGCTCATAAGAAAGCCCAAATGACATCAGAAAATGTATTGATCCATGAGATTTGAACAAAGCACTTAAAAGACCTCATCTAAACCACACAGTCAAAGAAGTCACAGCCTTGATGCCAAATGCAAAAAGTTCATTTTGGCAAATTTAGCTTGACAAAAAATCCTCATTGCTCACTACTTTCATTACTCCATTTGGCAGGTACTGATTTTTGAGAATGCCATTTGGAATAAATTCTCCAAGTGAAGTCTTTCAGCATGCAATGGAGCAAATTTTGTCTGGGTATCCTTATGCTATCATAGTGGATGACATACTGGTAGGATATTCTGATGTAGCAGAGCATGACAGAAACCACAGAAAAGTTCTAGAAAAGGCACGCCAAGGGAATCTTAAGCTGAATCCACACAAATGCAAATTCAGACTACATGAAGTTGCATATGTTCATCACTTATTTACGAGTACAGGCTTACGACCAGACCCTTCAAAGCAAACAGCCATTCTCGAGATGCCAGCTCCAGACAATGTTCATGCCCTGCAACATTTTCTAACTACCTAGGCAAGTTCATTACAGACTTGAGCAAACTATCAGCACCACTCAGAGAGCTGACACATAAAGATGTATCCTGGTCTTGGTTAGAGCAACACCAAAGAGCGTTTGATGCCCTGAAACAGAGAGTTGCTAGTTCACCTACTCTCAGATGCTATGATGTGCATAAGGCAGTTACACTTTCCTGTGATGCTTTGAAATTTGGTCTTGGTGCAGTCATTCTACAGGAGGATCAACCTATTGCCTATGCATTGAGAACCCTTACCCACACTGAGATGCAATATGCCCAGATTGAGGAAGAGCCTTTGGCAATTGTGTTTTCATGTTTAAAGTTCCATGATTGTGTTCATGGTAGACCTATCCAGATAGAAAAGGACCACCAACCATTAGTCACAATCCTGAGAAAGCCAATGCATTGAGTTCCATCCAGTCTGCAACATACAATGCTGAGATTGCAAAAGTATAATTTCAGTCTTGTCTACAAGAAAGGCAAACTTCTTTATCTTGCTGATACATTATCCAGATCATTCAGAAATACCACAGAACATCACGAGAATAAGAATCTTGATTTCGAAGTCATGGAAGTGAAAAATTTGTCTTCTACATGTCTTGATGAGCTGAGGGATCACACAGCCACAGATCCAGTTTTACAAAGGATCAACTACTTTATCAATCATGGATGGCCATCAAAGCAATCTAGTTTGCCTCAAGAAGTGCAACCTTATTTTCTATACAAAGATGATATTTTGATTGACAATAACATCATAATGAACGGTCTGAAAGCAATTGTTCCAAAATCCTTGTAACCAGAGTACATTACTATCTTGCATCGTGGTTACCCAGAAACTGAATCTACCAAAAGAAGGGTGAGAGGACTTGTATTTTGGCCTTCTATGTCACAAGACATTGAGAGAACACTTTTTTCTCGTTCAGTGTGTAATAGTACAAAGCCACATCAACAGGAGGAACCACTTCAGCTAAACCAGATTTCGGAACTACCTTGGTTTACAGTAGCCACAGACATCTTCTAGTGGAATGGTCAACATTATTTGGCGCTAGCAGACTATTACTCCAATTGGTTCTAGATTGACTTACTTCCTACCCTAGCATCCAGTACTGTTATTACTAAGATGAAGTGTCATTTTGCTCTTCATGATAGCCCACATAAAGCTATTTCTGACAATGGCATGCAGTTTACAAGACAACAGTTCAAAAGATTTGCTGAAGAATAGGACTTTACTCATGTCACAAGTAGCCCAGAGTATCCGCAGTCAAATGGTTTGACAAGAATGTGCAGTTCAAAGTGCAAAGCAGTTACTTGAGAAGTCTAAATGAGATAATACTGATGTTTTCCTGAATCTGTTGAATCTCAGAAATGTTCCTCATAATAAACATCTTGATTCATCTGCTCAGAGACTTCTGTCGAGACAAACCAGACCCACATTACGAATCAGTAGTCAATGGTTGGTTCCATGTGTCAAGAACAGCAGATCAGTGAAAGCCAATCTGTTGAAAAAACATTTAACCCAGAAGTCAAACTATGATAAGACCAGAAAATTGCTCATTCCATTGCAAGATGGAGAAGTGGTAAGGATGCAGATGTCCAAATGTTATGATCGGATTGGTGTCATGAAGAATATTGGTCCAGAGCCAGGACTGCACATTGTGGAATCAGAAGGACCAATCTTTAAATGGAATCAGAAACATCTGAGATCAGTGTCTGAGCCTATACCACAGCAGATAGCCTGTGAGAAAGACTCTTTATCTCAGAGTGAGTTGTCCGGTGTTCCAATTCAAGAGGAAGTTCCAGAGGACATTCCTGTTCCTGTGACGAATCCAGAAGTTCCTGATATGAGTTGTGCACTGTAGACTGTCCCTGTTGCTAAATTTAGTCCCAACTGTTATGTTATGAGATATGGTCAAATCTCTAAACCTTGCAACAGATATGAAGCAATTTGGACATGAACATTGCATTTTGTTTCCAGTGTACATAGTAATACATGTCTATCTCTGATATTGTTCTGCATAAAGGGCAATCATTTTAAGAGGGAAGATGTAGCTCAATATGTGTGTATATACCTTTAAGAAGCTATCCAAGGGCTTGCACAATTGTATAAATACTGAGCACATGCAAGTCTGACTGCTATTTTGTTGTTAGCTGTTAAATGTAAGCATGTATGTATGTAAGCTCTGTTTGTTAACTAGTTTGTTCGTATTTAATGATGCTGTTATCCATCCTGATGTGTTTGTATGTATTAAAGCATCTGAATGAAACCCAGAGGCTTCTTGTTTTATGTGTTAGAGATGGATGAGCGACATTAACAAAGATATAGGAAATCTCTAAATGCTCAACCCCACCCAGTTTGGCTTTGTCAAGGGGAGATCATGCCTGTTAAACTTGGTAGACTTCTTTGAGAGAGTCATCAAAGCCCTAGATGAGGGCAAATCTGTGCATATGGCCTACCTAGACTTAGCCAAGGCCTTTGACACAATCCCCCACTCAGGTTTCATTGATCTCACCCAGCTGGGTATCAACCCTTATATTGTCAGGAGGGTTGCAAAATGGCTCATTTATAGAACTCATATGGTCAAAATAGGGGACTCTACCTCCTCCAGCAGACCCGTAACCAGTGGTGTTTCACAGGGATTGCTTCTGGGACCCCTACTGTTTGGAATCTACTCTGATGTACAGGCTAAAACTAAATGACTGTGGCTGACAAAATTTGCTGCAGATTGCAAACTGGGAGTGATCACTGAAAGCCCTAGAGATGTGAACATTCTGCAAGAAGGTCCTGTGCAGACTAATGACTGGTGCCAAAGTCATGGTCTTAAATTTTATGCAAAAAATGCATTAACATCCCCTTCGGCAAGAGTGATGTTCCTGCAACTACCATATCAGTAGCATTACCATAAGCATACAGTCAGTGGTGAGAGATCTGGGCACACAGGTTAACAGAAACCTTAACTTCAATCACCATGTCTCCACAGTGGTAAGATGGGCATTTTATATTGCTCATCTCACAAGTAATGGCATTGCCTCCAGAAAAAAAAGAGGTTATAACTCACCCTGTATACTTCCCTCATCAGGCCAATAACAGAGTACAATGCTCCCTTTGTTATGTTCCTTCCCAAACACCTGAAGATATTGGAGAGACCACACAGGTTCCTTATGAAGAAAATTCAGGGTCTTCACGATCTGTCTTATGTGGACAGACTGAAATCATTATCACTTTACTCTGTGTCATACAGACTGCTCAGAAGCAACCTGTGCCTTGCATATAGAGCAATCTCTGACCCAGCTTTGATGGAAATGCTGCAGATTTGCAAGTCAAATGGCACATGGGTCACTCACTCAAAGGACCTTAACCTGGTATGTGACATCAACAAAACCTGCTAGAGAGACAGATTTGTCTCACAGAGGTTGGCCCACCTTTGGAACAAGCTTCCTTTTCATAAAGAAAGCCCCTCATTGGCCCTATTTAATTGCAATTTGGATGAATGGATGAGTAACCATAAATTCCCCACAGGGGTTCTACCTGTGTCCCTCTTGGATAGGGGCAATAGGTGCTGATTTTAGTGTCTGCTTGAACCAGATACTGTTGGGAACATGGTTTGAACTTGGCTAGGCTTGTAGGGGCCCTGTGGTCATTAGCTTTGTAATGTCCAATGATCCTATGATCCTATGCAGAAACCATGGACCAAGATGTGCAAGCCATCCTTGGTGAAGCAAGTTGCAGTATCAGTCATGTCATTCCATGAGGATGTATTGGATCCCCATAGAATGACAATAGCCACTAAGTCAATTGTTGATGCCAGTCATGTTTTCTTTGCATATAGGTATCATTCTGGGTAAAGGAGGGAAGAACTTCACTCAGGGCCAGTCTCTTCTATGCATCGGACACATGCATGTTGAGATCCAGCACATCTTTGTGCTTGTCCATCAGGGGTCAGAGATGAAGTCATTCACATCTACATGGACTACCACCAGGTGGTAATCATATTTGTCTGGTAATAAGGACTTTAGAGCCATTGTTATGTCATAAATCCTAGCATCAGAAAGGCAACTATCCGAAACCTTGACATTGTCCTGTCTTGTGAGTATGGAGTCTATGCACCTGACAATAGAGTTGCCAGTTACTAAAACACTACTATTTTTACACATACAATTTGAGGTATTAAAGAGTTTGTGGTTTATCTCCTGGTGAAATGTCAAACAAGAAGCCAGCACCAAGGTCGTGTGAAAAGACTTATTCAAACATTCATACTGGATTCGGCATACTTGCCTTCCTCAGTGAATAAACACATCATCACATTAAACCAATTTATAAAAATTAAAGTCAAACTGCCTGTTGTGTCATTTCCTTCCAAATCACTTAATTAGATAATAGGAAAAATAAAAAAAAACAAACAATAAATAAACCAATTAAGGCATTAGTAAGTACAATGTGCTAACATCATAACGCTCAATGGTCTATCATATTTGTATTAGTTATAAATGATCATTCAACCCTGGTGGAAACAAACCACCTAATTTGACAATCCAATACTTTTCTTTAGTATTCAAAATAGAGTGCCAGCCTAGTTTGTTAGATCTATCTCCCTGTATCTTATCTATTATGGTAAAATGAAACTTGGCAGTAGATGTACAGTATGATGTCTGTATAAGGCATTGGTTAGACATTTGTTACGGATGTCTCTAGAATGTTCTGACATCCTAATATGTAAGGGGTGTGATGTCTGCCCAACATAAAAAGCTGAGCAGGTGCAGGTAGCCAAGAACACCACCCAATCAGATCCACAATTCCCAAAGCATTTAATGTCATACACTCTGCCAGAATTTTTACTAGTAAATTGTTTAAATTTAAACATATATCTGCAAAAACTACAATGGCCACATGGAAATGACCCTAAAGCTTATCCCCTGTAATGGTGAGTTGATGTTGCCTGGACATCTCACTACCCCACTTCTTATAGTGTGAAAAATGTGCTCCCAATGTTTTTCCTCTACGATAACTGGCACTGATTACCAACTACCTGATTCAATTCATCATTGGCCAATGGGATGTCCCAATGCTTAGATACAACATCCCTAATAAGATTAATGTTACGGCCATAGGTAGTAATAAATCGAATAGTATCCTGTTCCCCTGTGGAAGGCCTATCTCTATACGTGAGTAACTGTGATCTATCCTGGACAGATGCCCACTGACTTAGCAGATGCTATATCTCGATGTTGATAACCCCTAACCTGAAACCTAAGTATCATATCTTGTTTGGAGTGTACAAATTCCTCCTGTTGAGAACAAATTCTCTTAATATGTAAAAACTGAGACTTAGGTATATTACGTATTATATGATGTGGGTGAAGACTAGTGGCATATAACAGGTCATTATATTGGGGATATTTCCTATAGACTTTAGTGGCAAGAGAGCCATCCTGTTGTTTACTAACCGTGACATCCAGGAAATTAATACAATACCTGTCACAGTTCAATGTAAATTCAATACCCCATTTATTTTCATTTAAGTATTGAACATACTCTGTCAAGTAGGATTCATCAGCATGCCACACCAACCAACAGTCATTGAGCTACCTCCTCCAGATGTCCATTTCATTTATGTACAGGTTATGTGTGATGTCATATACCAGGTGTTCCTCAAGGTACCCCATAAATAGATCAGCATAAATCGGTGCAAATGATGCCCACATTGCTGTACCTTTGGTTTGCCAATAACATTCCCCATTGAAATAGAACACATTTTTAGACAGCACATGTTCTGCCATACAAAGTAATAGAGTATTAAAGCTGGGTGAATAAAGGTTGGCCTTCTACAACCAATACTGAAGTCCCGCTAAACCCGCCCAATGGGGAATGTTGGTATAGAGTGCCTTGACATCCAGTGTACACAATAACCATATTGGTTCCAATTGTATTTCAGATACGATCCTAAGAAACTCAGTTGTGTCCTGAATGCGTGCACACACATGTTTAAGCAGGGGTTTTAGGTAGCATGTCAAAAAATTTGAAAGTGGTTCTGTCAGGGATCCTATACCGGATAAGATAGGCCTTCCCGGTGGTTTCTCCAAAGATTTATGAATCTTTGGCAAAATATATAAAATTTGCCTTTGTGGATCATTCACTATTAGTTGACGCAACAAAGACTCCTGAATAATGCCTTCTTCTACAGCTAAGTTCAAAAATTAATCAATCTCCTTCTTAAAATTAGCTGTTGGATCAATGGGCATGTGCATGTAATGTTAAGGGTTGGACAATTGGCCATTCCCCTCTGCCAGATAATAATCTTTATTCATTACACTACAGCCCTACCTTTCTCCACAGGAGTGATTACTATATTGGCATTATTTTTAAGTTCAAACAGAGCTTGTTGTTCCTCAGTCATAGGATTATGGTACAACACAGTATAATCAGACCACCTGAAATGTAGATCTTCGAGAACAGCCTGTTGAAAGACTGCAACATATTTATTCATGGGAGACACAAATCCAGATTTAACAAACCTGAATTCTGTATGTCTTTGAGAGCTTTCCCTAGAACCAAAAAAAACAATTTAAGATTTAATCTACGACAGAATTCCAAGACATCATTCACCATAACATTTTCATCAATGAAAAACCCTGGGACATAGTTAAGACCTTTATTCAAAAATTTATTTTGGTCATCAGATAACACAACAGATGAAATATTGTGTATGTTATATTCATGCTCTATTCTGTCAATAATGTTTGGAGAAGTCCCTCTACCGTACTTTCATTTGTGTTTGTGTTTCCTCCCACCCCTATGCCCGCTAGCTCTAAAGGGTGGTCAATATTCCTTGGTTTCTTAGGTGTAGGGGATACCTGTGCATTCGAATTCTCTATGTCAGTGGCTGATGACTCATCACCTGATGTACTGCTAAATTGGGTGCTCACCTTCTTAAGGATTGATCTCAGTCTTTTTCTCCAGGAAAGAATACCAATAGAATCACCCCCATCAGAGAATTTAACATTACTTTGATGCTCACAGGGTTTACCCCTCTGATAGTCTGAGATATCCCTATTGAATTTCCTTAATTTATTCTCTTTAATTTGTTTTTCAAAGACCAAAATGTCCTTAGTAAGTTTATTAAGGCAGTTAGTATAGGCAGGTAGCCCTTCAATTTTTTTTCAAATCAGTACAAATTGACTTAACCTCACCAACATTGTCATCTATCATACGTTCATAGTAATTGGCTAGAATTTGAACAAAGGATAAGGAAGCCTTTTGCTGTGCTTCACGCCAAACCCTTGTCAGTGCATCATCAATTCTACCCACCAAAGGATGTATCTTCACCCTTAATCCCCTAGGGGTGATATCCTTATTGATATAAGCCTTAAATAACTTAAGGTGCCAGACATTGGTACATAGGGTTTTCATACCTCTACCCAAACTCGAAAACAATTGGTTGCAGCTGTCAGCTGGATCCCCGTTCTCGATATCCAAACTGTTAACATCACAACTGGATGAACCAAACACACCAATATCATGCTTATCAGCACACAGGCCCAACAAAATCGAATCCAGATCCATGACAATAAGCTAAACAACCACAATATCCTGGTATATAACCCCACAATAATACCCCAAATCTGAGCACCTCAAGAACCGTAGGCTAAAAATAAATAGTAATCCAATAGCAGTCTCTGGTTTTGACCATAGATAGTATGCACTGACCCTGGAGACACAGAAGGTCACAATGATCCGTGAAAGTGTTAGTGATGGAAATAAACCATGATGGCCACCTGCCTATACTACACTGATATTCTAGAGGATCAAAACTGGAGATGAACTAACATATCATTAGTTAAATTGGACATGTACCCATGCAACCAAAAAATGCAGTTCGAAAATAATCCAAACCAAACATAACCTAGGCCAACCAAGTAGATAATACATTACACTATAGCCCCATATAACATTATTTCCCAAGCTAAACAAAATAATATATAGAAACCTACAGACCAAGAATATATCATGCTAAAAATAGCAATGGTCCCCCCATGTATATGTGTAATATTTATAATGGTCATACAATATGTACTTAAATATAATCTATATAGTTAACCATATAACAGATCTTAGTGGTAAGAGAGAAACAGAAATCCAAAAACTTGTATTAAAAATGTTGACAATTGTAAGGAGTGGTTAACCCAATTTCACCTGGAATATTCCATATACCTAAGCACTAGGCAGAATAAACACAAAGCCAACCTAACTGCACAGACAAAATTGCAGTGCAGTATAGAAAACTAGGAATATACATACCAATTCTCAAGGGTCAAAAAAAGCAGATAAATCAAACGATTAATTAACAATAGGCTAATAATGGTAGAGTCTGCTAACAGACTATCCACATAAATTGTGCAATGTTTGACAGAAACATACAATGTCCAACATACCCTAAAAAAGAGTCCAACTTATATGTGATGATCCACTTGATAGTCATAATAACACAAGCATATTATGCTCCCAGTCCAATCGGAAGAACAGTTCAACAAAAATAAAATGTATGAAGCGTATGCTCCAAACCCAGCGTCAACCAACGTATAAAGTAGTCCCGTTCTCACATCCGAAGAAATGATCCAGCAGAAAGCATAACATCCAAATGACATATAAAAGTGTTAGGGCCTTTATCTTCCAAAAAAACCCTGTTAAATATAAGATACAGTCACTATTGGGACCTTGGTATAGCAGGTAACGCCAAACACAGCTCCCCGTATCCTCCACTGGGATAGTTAAATAATTATACATAAATCAAAAAACACTGCCACAATTGGAAGGTCCATAAGTGCCCCCCAACAGATACCCTATCATCAATTATAATAATACAAAAATTATTTTTTCGTGGAAACTAGAATCCATAAAAATAACAGTTTTAAACATGTTAATGTCCCAAATGGCAGAATATATCGGCCGTTCAAAAACGACAAACGGATATTCCCCTTAACGTATCGAAGACATATTGCAGATATATGTTTAAATTTAAACAATTTACTAGTAAAAATTCTGGCAGAATATATGACATTAAATGCTTTGGGAATTGTGGATCTGATTGGTTGGTGTACTTGGCTACCTGCACCTGCTCATCTTTTTATGTTGGGCAGACATCACACCCCTTATGTATTAGGATGTCAGAACATTTTAGTGACATCCGTAACAAACGTCTAACCAGTGCCTTTCTCTAGACATCATACTGTACATTCCACTGCCAAGTTTCGTTTTACCATAATAGATAAGATACAGAGAGATGGATCTAACAAACTAGGCTGGCACTCTATTTTGAATACTAAAGAAAAGTATTGGATTGTCAAATTAGGTGGTTTGTTTCCACCAGGGTTGAATGATCATTTATAAATAATACAAATATGATATACCATTCAGCTTTATGATGTTAGCACATTATACTTACTAATGCCTTAACTGGTTTATTTATTGTTTGTTTTTTTTTATTTTTTTCTATTATCTAATTAAGTGATTTGGAAGGAAATGACACAACAGGAAGTTTGACTTTAATTTCTATAAATTGGTTTAATGTGATGATGTGTTTATTCACTGAGGAAGGCAAGTATGCCTAAACCAGTATGAATGTTTGAATAAATCTTTTCACATGACCTTGGTGCTGGCTTCTTGTTTGACATTTGACTTATTTTGGCCATCTGCATCAGCCGTACTTGCAGGGGGTTTTGCCTGTGTTCCTTATCTCCTGGTGACCCTTTATCATGTGTGAACATGGTGCTGATGTGATATTGGATATCTTCTCAGACTTAGTCTTCCTATTCCTACAACACTTTAGTAGTGACTTTTTTACAGTCTCTGTATAAATCAGATTAGGCTGGTTGAGATGAGATGTTGGTGATAGCGTGTGATGCTTACAGGCCATATGACTGGGTGAGGGAAATGTCTCCAGACTGCACTTATTTTGCACCTCTGACAAACTGAATTATTCATATCAAGCTGAGGTTCACTGACTGAGAACAAAGTTCCTACACTGCCTGACAGTATGAAGCGCTATAAGGTCATCAACAGAAGGGATGCAAGCTGGTTTATTTTTCAGTTTGTCTGGTGGATCTTGGGTTTAGCTTTATCTAAAGGATCAAGATATATTTTTTATAGCTGGGCTACATGTAGGGTATAAAACAAGAACTAAGCAAAGTGAAGGCACAACTATTTCTGAGATAAAAGGTGTATAATGCAGCCATGTACTCATACTGTGGGACAACATGGTATAGCAAAAACTATAGCAATAAGGAGTCTGCTGAAGTGATCGCAATAGAGTAGCATCGGTGGGCACAGAGTGCATCTAATAGTGACTCAGCACAAATGCACACTACCTACAGGCAATGCTGTAGCAGTGAACCTCTGCACTGGACTCACAACCATTCTCAACTTTCAACAATACAGCTGCATTCAAATCCTGAATGAACACATCAGTCAATGTTAAGCATTCAATCAGTCACTTTAAGGGTGATTTCGGAAATGCACTAGCCAACTACTGTGCAGCAATCACCTGCACCAGCATAGTGTGGAATGCCATGGCACACAGACCAGTAAAATGTATAATAAAAACAGAACAACTCTGTACTAGACCAGAAGTAATTTGAACACCAAAAACAGCAGGCTATTTACCCTTTCTCACAAGATAATCACTGCTAATGTTTCAAGATGGTCCCCTAACTGTGCCGAACTAAGTTGTACTCAGTGAGCAATATGCACTAAAATCAACAAAAAAAAAACACTGAACAAAAGACTTTATTACTAAAATAAAACAAATCACTACAGTAGCTTCAAGTCTCTGCTTCTGTCTCCACACACAACCTCACGCAAACTGTTTCAAATGACAACCACTGTTTATTTATTAAGTGACCTCTGGCCAATCAGCATTCTGTTAGCACTTTCCGTGACGGCACACTGCAATTCTATATACATGATACAGTGAATGGGTAGCACCTGGTAATACCAGATATGAACACTGCAGTAATACTACTACTTTTCATGTCTGCGATAAGGAGATAGTCAAGAAGCTGCTGTGAATGACTGGAGTGGGAACACTAGAGATAGGGACTGTCTGCCTGGGAGTGTTTCCAATACAGATCCTGTGCATACTCAAATCTGTGTCAGGACAGTTATTCTTTCCAGTATCCTGTATTAACTACATTTTCCACTAGTACACATTATGTGATAAAATGTCTTAAGGGTTGCTTAGTCATTTTGTCAATCCAAGTCCACAATACTGAAGACAGAAATGTTATTGTGGCAGTGGGCATCAGATGTGAAGGTTGGTAAAGGCTTATAAAACACTTTGAATAATTATTGTATTTAAATATCGGTTACAAAAACTGGTTACTATTGTATAATATTCTTCATAGTGTGCTTGCTAAAAACCATACAAAATTATAGTGAGTTACTATATATTTTGTGCACATTTAGAGGGATCCCCCCTGCCATACACACATTCTCATGGTAACCTTTCAATCAATTTAATAGTAGATTGATTCACACAATAATGGCTGATCCTACTACTTCATAGCTTAGCTTTTCATTTTGATAACATTTGCTCCTATTTTTAGTAGCATATTACACATTATTTGGTGGTATAATTTTATAACTGTGAAGGTCATACCTCTCAACCTCTTAGAGCAAGATATCTGGACAAAGCCACAAATAAAAGTGAGACAGATGTCCCAAAACAAGGACAATTTTAAATATTGCTATAACAAACTTAGAAAGTTGACAGATTAATAGGTTTTGATTAGCATGAATTTTCTGAAACTAAAATGTCTGTCATTATTTTTGAACATCAGTCTTTAGTGATTTACCAGTAATTTGCCAGTAAACCACAACTTTATGAAAAATGGGCCAAAAATATGAGGCCAAAATCTGGACATTCTGTAAAAATCTGTGAGAGGTATGGCGAGGGTCATTTTGTTTGTTTAATAGATAATTTTAATATTTCTATTTAACCTGGACAGAGACTGAAATAGATAAAATGGGATCAGTGCTCTACCTTAGTTAACAAATTAAAAATAAAATAGAAAATAAAATAAAATAAAATGTAGCGCATGCCACATTTTATTTTTAAGGCTATTGTTTCCTTTTTTTTACAGAAATGAACCTTTTCTTTTCAGGCAGTTCGTCTTAAGCAGGGACAGATGTGCAAAGGTCTGAATTTACTCTATGCAAGATAACACAGTTTTATTCCGTTGTATTTTACTTAGTGTAAGTAAATTGGAGGTAATGATTAATACACTAATCTTCAAATGTCCGAAGAGTGGCTGAAGAAAAGATACAGAAACAGGATTAGGTGTTTCAGAAATGAAAAAGATGTTACAAGAAATAAGACTGCTGCCAAGAAACACGAGTTGCGTTGTATTGCATTTTTTTTCTGCTTGAGCATGAACACAGAATGTCCTTATTATATTCAATGCTCTTCATTGGTTTACATTCTGAAAGAAGAAATCATTTTAGTAAAATCCTTCTGCCAGATGACTTCTTTACTCAATTTATTTGAAAAAAAAAGTATTAGATTATGCACTTCACTTCAACAGTGATTTGCGTTTCTGTTTTTCCAAAAGAAGGGTTCTCTTGGTACTGTAGAACTGTATGTTCTTTGAGTACAGAAATTAAGTACATGATATAATGCTTAGGCTGATTTTTTTTTTTTCAAATCTGTTGAGTAAAAAAGTTGGGAAGCAACAATCCTATTCAATCTCATTGGGAAACAAATGAAGTAGGCACGACACAATCTGGTGCTTTGGACTAGAGAGTTCAACTTCTATGTACTCTGCAGTCATCTTTTCAATGCATGCCCTACATAGCACTGTACCTTTCAAACTTTTGGCACCAGAATTCTGGATGAAACTAAAAATAATGGAAAGGTAATAACCCCAAATCATGGACAAATGTTAAATATCGCTGCCATAAGGCAGTCAGGGTGGGAGGTTGGCATAATGGCTAAGGTGTGTACCTTACAGATACAAGGTACAAGGTTTAATTCCCATGTGGGATAATTGGTCAGGCTTAAAATGGCTCACAAGGGCAGTTAGTCTAGTACTAGTCTATAAACTTAAAAGGATATAAAGCAAAGTCTGAAACTCCAATGTCTATATTTATATAATGACTTCAGTCCTCAATAATATGCTGGAAACCAGAAATTTTATGAGAAAAAGGCAAAAATTATGTGCAAAATTGTGCATGTTCTTAAAAATTCTGGACAGTCGAGTTCCATGTCTAGGAGAATTTGGGGAAGAACACTAAAGTTCCTTTATACAATTACATTCCTTAAAAATGTAATAAACTTGTTTTCATAAATAATTTCACAACTGGGTGTGAGTAATGCCTAGTTTATCCATAGCTAGCCTTGTTTAATCAGTCAGGCTTTCCACTAAAGATCGAATCACACCAACCATTGGTAAATCCAGCATTCACCGCCCCCCCCCACACACACACACACACACTCACATTTATGGATTATTGCTAAAACATTAGGATGTCATATTCTAACAAACATCCTACTATTTTCAGGACCTTTAACAAAACATTTTTTTTTTACTACAAAGCCAATATTTCTAAATGCAGCCCTAGTTATAGGCTTAAAGTTTTGGTTATTCCATTGCATAAAGCGGGTGCAGAAATGTAGTTGTAGATCATTCACACTGGCCTGCATCCCTAGTAAAATATTTGAGAGAATCATAGAATTCTACACAAGTCAAGTGTTTGTAGTCCCTTTGTGAACCCAACACAGCATGCCTATGTCCATGTCAAGTCATGTGTAGAGAATTGTAATAATTTCTACAAGCCAGGAAATACAGCCTTGGTATGAAAATCCCTGTGGATGGAAATGTTTAGATTTAGCTAAAACTTTCAATGCTGTTTATCTTCACAGATAGAGAGAAAGTCTGTGTCATTCTGAGAGTGACTCTTTTTATTATTTTGTGTCTACTAGATAGCTAATAGACACAACAAATACTGTGCATTAATGGTAACATTTCAGAAAGGACTCCTGTTGGTCATGATTTATCACGAGTACATATTATGTATTGTACAGGTCAACAACTTATTTTCTTCCATCTTCCTCCAGTAGTTCTTGGCACTTTAGTTTACAGAAAATTGCAAGCCACAGCACTTGGTGCATTTCCCAGCATTGCTGGAACACCGCAGGGCACATTACAGGTTCTCAGATATCGGTGTAACTTTATGTCAAAATACTGCATTTGTGTTTTGGCTCATATGGTAGCTACATTAGGCAAGGTTTTCCAAAATATCCCAGTTCCAGCTCTAAAGGAAACAATGAACATGGAACAATTATTTCAGATAAATGAACTCTCAGATCAGATGTGACTAAAGTTTTTTTTTGTCATGAGAGCCTTGGTGTTAATATTTCCACTTTTGTCTCTCCTAATCCATGTTTGTACATACAATCGTTTGCAGATGTAGTTTGACAAATCTTATAATATAAGTATCCTTTTTGCATTTAGTCAAAACTGAGCATACTAAGCTTTTATCTAGTCAAAGAAGGATTACAAAATGTTCACTGTGTTAGATGTACCTTTCATATAATAAAAGACTTGCACTAATAGACTGGACACACTGTAGGCTATGGACTTTTCTGGGCCAATTAATGTTTCCTTATATTGCTTAATGTGATGCTCATCTAATGGTATGAAGAAATATTCAGCACTGTATTCCAATAAAATGATGAAGTCAGAAGGGACAGCAGAGTACGAAGGGAGATGTGTATTGCATAGTATATTCCGGGGTTTTTGAATAAACTTACAGAATCATTTGGAATCAGTAATACCTCAATTAGGTATACGTCTGCTATGGATAACTTGATAATTGAATGCATGACAGCTCTTACTCCCTTACTGACACTATCCCCCAGATTTACTAATCTTCCATGCAGGACTAGTCTAGCCCTGCATGGAAGTGGCCGCTTAGGAGGAGAATGGCAGCGCGCCATGCCTATTAATGAAGGCATGCTGCCTGAGCTCCAAATCCTACACAGAGTGTGGATGAGAGCAGGGGGAGTGTCTGAGAGCAGAACTCTCACAATATACATGCCCCTGCAACGAAGGACTGCAGAATGATCATAAACAATGAGCGAGACTGCTCATAGATATATGTATATCCCCAGCGACATTCCCCCACATGTATAAAGGCAATACTGAAGATGAAAAATAAAAAGTAATAATTTTTTTAATAAAACGGATTAAGTTTAACCATAGGTGCATGGGTTTGCCCATCGCTTAGCTACAGTTAATACAGTGAAATAGCAGAAAGAGGATAAAAAATAAGATATATGCAAATGAAGCAGTACAGCAATAGTGTAGTGGGCAGAGCATTAGCCTTACAAGCAGTCATTCCCAGTTTGAGTCCCCCTGCAGTCCATTCCATTTTCCCTTCGAAAGCACTGTCTATGATAAATATTTTTATTGCATAACCTAATAAATAACATATATTTCTGAATTGCAATACTGCATTTAATGTAGATTTGAGGAGTCAGTGTCATAATGTTGCAAAGTCCACAGACAATCACGTGACCCATATAGTATCACAGATACAAATGGAAGGTAAACTGCGTAATGAATGATAAGTCCATACATGTCTTCAAATTCCCCACCTCCCTATGAACCATTACACTATTACTGTCTAAAATGTAGCACTAGTAAGCACTAGTAAGTGGTAGTAAGCACTCCTAAGCAATAGTAAGTGGGTTTAAGGCCGTTTGTTTTGGAGTAAGCAATGCGCACACAGGTGAAGCAAGACTGAAGCTAACTCTCTGTAAGCATATGTAACCGTAGGTTAGCATTGCTTACCCTCGTGCAAAGCCACGCAAACCTGCTTACAAGTGCTCAAAACTGCCTTGATTAGTCAGTATGCATCAACCGCCATTCTGGGCAGAAAAAAATAACCAGCCTTTGCAGGCTGTGAACCCAGGACCCTGCACACTGCAGTCACAGTAATTAACCACTAAGCCAACACAATAGTACATAAGAGTGAGGTTTTAAGAAACAATCCTCTCCATAGGAAAACAAGCTGAACATGTGAAAGAACTTTCTATACAGCCTTATGTTGTATACCCAGCTACATCACATAAATATGTGAACTGGAGTACTGCAGTAAGCACAGACATGAGGTGCTATTGTTATAAAGTGTAGAAGTCCCCAGGACCCCATACAGTGTATGTACACATGAATCATGGCTACCAGACACATATATAACCTGTAACAAATAATAAATCACTGCCAAAAAGCAAATATAATGCTAAGTAACTGTTAAGCAATGCTAACTGCTGCAAAGCTTAGCTTGTTAAGTGTAAGCAATGTGTAGGGCAGCCGATTCAATCTGCTTATTGGTATATCCCCTTAAGCACTGCCAACCTTAGGTAAGCAGGTGTGCCCATAGCTTAGCCTTTTCAAATCCAGCCAATCATGGAAAGTGTGGGAAATTGGTCGTATTTAAACCACACAGGCGGGAATACTTCCTGTAACTGGTTGTAGCTTCCTACTGCAGGCAGAATGACTGGTGTGGGTGAAGGCACTTGATTTAGAGCACAGAGCTGGGGTATCCAGGAGTCAAAAATCATGGTATGGCTCCTGGTAAAACATCATGAGCAGAGACTACTGCAGGGCCAGTACCAGGGCTCACAGTATAAAATGGAGGTCTGGGGCAGTCTCGCCCATGACCTCACCAGTGCCATAGGTATCCCCTGGACCAGTGAGCAGGTCAGACACCACCATGCTGACCTGAAGCGGGGGAGGGGGGATGTACTGGAACAGTGGATCCAGGAGTCTCGGCAAATGCCTAATGCCCCAGTACTGAGTAAGTACTCATTCTACTAAGTAGTTAATACTCGCCTAGCTTGTGTATACTATGGATAGGTATGGCTAAATGTCACTGTATTTCTCTGACAACTGCAGATGAGTGGTCTGTGAACCAGCAAGCCCATGATGCTAGGTTGCAAAGGCTGCGTTGCGAGGCAGGTTAGTAATTATTCTGCATGAACTGTCATAACAAATAAATATAAGAGCCTTAGAAAGTGTCATACCAGTAGAAATAAATATGTAATATTCTGTGAATAAAGGTATAACCCCTGGAGTGCTTATGTTTACTCTTCTTTCATATGTTGTTGAACTCTTGCATACTATAAATAGTACTGTTGTATTAAGCAGTGTTACCCACACTGGTATGCAGATAATATGTGTATGAAGTTCTGTATAGCAATGTTGGAAGTGCCAAGAGGTCAGTCATATTGTACAAGAAAACAGTAGAAAACTTTACATAAGTTCCCTGATAGCACAGTGTACTGTGATGTTAACTGTACTTTTTTTGTTACACACAACAGGGGTTTGAATACTGGGAGTTTTAGTAAGTTGTATGCATAATCATACCCCACAACTGTACAGATTTTGTTACAATGTTCAGCTAGAAAGCTGTATGCATAATTACACCCAACTGTACAGAATTTGCTAGAATGTTCAAATAGAAAGTTGTATGAATATTCATACACCACAACTGTTCCAATCTGTCCAGCATGTCCAGATAAATGGCCCACATCACCAGCCTGGTACCCTGTTTCCCTAAAAAAATCAGTGTGATGATCCAAGAAATATAGGCAGCCATTAATGACATATAACTGATAGTCAGATGTGTACATACTCAGAGAATGTATATGAAAACAAACCTGTCATTCTAGCACCTCACCCAAAGTGTATGAGAGCAATTCTTAACATATGTTGCATTAACACCTGCATCTTGTCACGCCTGTATGTAAGACACAGGTCACATATATAATAATCTATAAACATACCAGTGTACAATATAAGGCCATTGGGTAGTGTAATAATACATGTGGGACAGATCACTGCAGTGACTAAGAATGTTGTGAAAACTTCAAGGATATATTAGTTGTTAATTGAACTCTCTCTCTCACCCCTACCATATGTGCAAAACTAACCCAATGACACACCTCAATCAGTATGTATACACTCCAAACTTATTTTGGGACATATGCCCTAATGGTTTATAAATATTCACATTTGTTTCTATGCATGTGCCATGTTAAAATACACCCATATTGGTGGCCTGTTGCCATCAATGAAACCTGCATACTGTTGTAATGGCCACTGTTATTCCATATATGCATGTGTTCTGCTTGCTCTGCAACTGTTTTAAATCTGGTGTTTTGGGTTAATGGGAATACCTATGCATGCTGTTATAACTATACCCGAATGCTGTTGACCATTACTAACCCATATCTGTCATAAACCTGCTACAACATAGCTCATATGGGAAGGCCGGTCCCAGCGGACCCACCTGTCCCACCTCAGCTGGCCATGGCACCGAGCACCAGCACGACTGGGGCCCAGCCTGGGACCTCCTCCTCTGTTGGCCCTGCACCACCTTTGGGTGGAACCACCGCAGGGGATGGGGCTTGCCCCCCCCCCAGGAGCGGGCACAGAGAGGAACATGTCACCCATCGTCAGGTCCAGGCTGTGGTACATAGGGAGCTCGATATGGAGTTTTGAGACCAGCTATGCCAGCTTGAGGGCCGAGTGGTGCAATTAGAGGGTGGGCCTGCCCCTCTTACACAGCCCCCAGCACAGCCACCTTTGGGGTCGTGAAGGTGCAGTGGTGACTGCCCATGGGTGGGGACCTCATTCCCACTGTTTCTATTTGGGGGCTCATAGGCTTGTGATTTCCAAACACCCCTCCCCATCCAAGGTGTTCCCCCCCACATGTGTCATATGGTGCCCCTGTATGCTGTCTTGTCTGTCATTCTACCCAACTTATCCTCCCTGAGCATACCTACTCTCCTTCCCCAACATCCCACTCACACCTTAAAAAAAAAGGGCAATCTGTTCCCAAAAATAAAATCATGCCCCATATGTAGCTGGCCATTTTGCACACATGTCCACTGGAGATATGTAATCTGGTCTAATTGGCATCGCGACATATTATTGTTGTCCTCACCCCTCTCCCAGAGGTTGGAGTGTTCAAATGTACCTCCAAATTCATTGCATATGCACAACTGTTGCTGTAGAAGAAATGGGCAGCTATGGACCTTCCCTACACCCTTCCTGCACATCCCCAGCTATCTTGCTTACTGTCTTTCCCTCTTTGTTGCCCTTTTCACCACTTTCCTATTACCCTTTTTTCTTTTCTTTTCAAGAAATTAGCGCAGTGGTAAGTGGGAGTAGGCACTTTTAAGCAGCTGTACGCAGGTAACAGCCTGTTTGCATGGGGGTAAGCTATGCATACACAGGTTAAGCTATTTAGAAGCTACCTGAGTGTAAGAAACTGTAACCAGCAGTCAGCAGTGCTTAGCTCTGTGTAAACCTGCACAAACCCACTTACAACTGCTTAAAAGTGCCTTAATCACTCTGTATCCAACGGCCAGTGTTCTGCCCAGCAACAAAATAAACTGCCTCTGCAAGGCTTGAACCCAGGACCCTATACACAAAGTGATTTGCCACTAAACCATAGCAGATATACATAACCCTGATGTTTTCACATACATATCATCTAGCACAATCAGTCAACAGTACAGGAATTGTAGTAATATCATACCACACAACCTGTTAATGCAAGAAGTCTGGACAAAGTGTGCCACAATGTGGGTACAAATAAGGATATAGGTCAACTACTGCTCTAATACACTTAAAATGTTGCTAGTTACACAGTTATATGTATTAGAACACATATGTAGAAGGAGATGAAGTCTGAAACACAAAAGTGTCGGCACTAGTTACTGACTTCAATGCTGCGATCATCCATATCAATTGCCAAGAGAATGAGTTACAGGCCAAAATATGAGCCAAACATGCATGGACATATGGACAGATATATATCTGTAAATGTAGACAGATAGCTATATGTGTGTATATATATATATATATATATATATATATATATATATATATATATATATATATATATATATATATATATATATATATATATATATATATATATATCTATATATATATATATAGGTTCATAGGTTCATAGGTAGGTACTGGGCTATCTGCCCGAAGGCATATATTAGCCCAGCCACGTTGTGCGGTATTCATCGCCCCTTTGGGTTAGTTCCCTAGGCCCTTGATCTAGCAGCTAGTACCCTTGGCCCCTATCTAGTAGAGCTGTTGGTATGATCCCTGGTGTGAACTTTCTGTTACCCATCCACTCATCAAGGTTCCTCTTGAAGAGTGATAGTGAGGGGTTCTGTCTTATGTAGATCAGGACCTTGTTCCATAGCAAGGGGAGTCTTTGCAAAGGGAATCTATCCCTCCAGCATGTTCTATTCATTGTTGTGCTGAGGTTTATATCCCTAGAGTGTGTAGCTCAAGTAGATTTGGTTTTGCTAAGATGGAGCATGTTCAACAGTTCTGGGTTGGACATGGTTCTGTATGTTAGACAGAGATCACCTCTAAGAAGGCAGTATGCAACAGAGAAAAGCCTTAATTTTTTCAATCGTGCTGCATAGGGCAACTGTTTGAGGCCAATAATCCTCTTAGTGAGGTACCTCTGTGGTCTTTCCAGCTGCTCGAGATGCCTGGCCAGGTACATTCCAACTGGTGCATTGTACTCAATAATGGGTCTGATGAGGTAAGAGTAGAGGGGCACCACTACATCCTTAGATCTTGATGCAAACCCTTTCGTGATCAGATGGGTCACATAGAAGGATTTTCTAACCACCTTGGCAACATAGTTATCAAAGGAAAGCTGACTATCTACTAGGGTCCCTAGATCCCTTATTACATCTTCAGATTTCAGAGGGTTACCTCCTATGTGGTAGTTCGTGGGTACTCTTCTTTTTCCAAAGGAGATTACTACACATTTTTTAGCATTTAGCTTGAGACCATGGCTTTGATACCATGCATCAGTCTCATTAAGGCCCTTCTGGTGGATATCCATGTCGGCCGGAGACTCTATTATTGCACCCAGTTTGCAGTCGTCCGCAAACTTGGTCAGCCACAGCCCTTCAGTGCTTGCCTGTACTTCTGAGAAGTATATGCCAAACAGTAGGGGCCCCAGGACAGAGCCCTGAGGCACACCGCTCGTTACTGGTTTGGATTCGGACATAGATCCCCCTACTCTTACTTTGTGGGATCTGTCTGAGAGCCAGTTTGCGATCCATCCTGTGACGTAAGGTTTTACGCCCAGGTTGATGAGTTTATCAATAATACCCGAATGGGGAATGGTGTCAAATGCTTTAGTATTTTAGCAATATCACTCACAAATAATCATATAACATCAATTGTACATAGATAAATATGTTCATATGTATGTATCTATCTATCTATCTATATATATATATATATATATATATATATATATATATATATATATATATAGATACATATATATAGATACATATGTATACATATAGATATATGAGATATATATATAGGTACATATACATATACACAGACAAAAGGTATTAGTAGCCATACATATGTAAACGTAGTGTGGAAGTACTGGGTGCAAAGTATATCCCTCAGCCACATGCCCTGTAACTGGCACCTGTGAAATATGTAGTGTGGTAACCATTCCCACAAATGAGAATACTTACATTAAACATATACCCACTCACAATTCAAAGGATATGACATGACAAACAGGTATGCATACACAGAAAACCTTTATTAGTGTACTATACAATAATGTATGCCATTACTTACAGCACATAAAATCTGAAATATGTAATCAGTGATGAATGCAAGGCTCACACAAAACAGTAGATGCAAGCAATGTTGATATATACTATGCTGTCCAGGCCAAGGCCTTCAATTAGTACAACAATAGACACAGGATTTGCCTTCAAGATAAGTAATAATCAACAATAACAGATGTACAGCAGCCTCTAATTACACCCTGTAGTTAAGCCCTAGGGGGGAATGTAGCACTTGTGGTAATGTCACAGTATCTCGTACATAACATTGCTTAACCTAACATCTCACTATCACATTGACTGACTGAACTTTGTGTAACACTGTAAGCTGTAGCCCACCACTGTTCCCATGAAGGAATGTATGAAAATGTACACCCTTACACCTCAATGTGTCTTAACACTTATATCCCTGAAAAGGTGTCACAGCCTAGATTAATGGCATTGAACACTCCCCCCACCATAAAAGGCTGTACAAGGGCAAGGAACACTGTGTACCACACACTGACCTCTGGAATGTACAAGGGCACATATGTGTTGTCCAGCTGTTGCCCCCATATATATGGACCTTGCCCAACATTTAGTGTGGGAGTCCATGACATGACTAGGATGATAGCAGTAATGCTAGCAGTAAATAATGATAGGCCATTACCTAACAACCTCTTACTGTATCACAGCAGGACAAAGACTGGCATATATGTGGAGAACAGAGGCAGGAACACAGGGCCATATTTGTATTATTGCTGTTACACACCCGGGAAATTGTTGGTGTTACAGGATTCGTTGCAGCATACCCTTATGCAGGAATATGACATTGAAATACAAATGGATGTAGCCATGTACTGATAGCACTCAACAGACAAAATGTCACTGATATAGCTGGGACAATACCTGTGTGGTGCCAATCCCCTGGCTATCATATGGATAGGTCCACAGTTGAGAGCTATGCAGACAGACTACATTCCATTCTAAAGTACCATGTACACAGAAACCCTGTAAGACCAGCAAGATACAAAGCACACAACAACACTACTTATGCTGTCTGTGGGTCTGGAGCCTTACCCAAATGTGTATTTGGCCTGTGTCTGCAGGTTCTGCTGTAAGAGGTATTGCTACCTGCTGTCTGTAACACTGATGTCCATACACAGGAAGGATGTCCTCCATACTGGAAAGGTGAAGGGACAACGCCCACAGAAGTCAACAATGTATAGTACTGGGTTGCCATGACAGTGATTATCTGAAGTACTACACAGCAGGCTTCATGCAATTAGCAACTGGTGGTCACTGACTGTTGCAGAGGCCATCACCTGATCATGCGCAATACCTACAAAAGCATGCTGCAATCTAGTCAACCAGCTCAATCACTCTACCAGAGAGACTGAAAGAGAGAGAGAGAGAGAGAAACATAAATTAAAAACAAACAACAAAGCTCAGGGATTTGTTACAGTGGAAAAAAAAACATAAAAGGTATGTGAAACATATATGTATTTACTTACATGTAGTATATGGCATAGAATAATAGGATATATAATGTGAATGATTTATTTGTGCCATCAGTAGCTGTTCCTGTAATGATGTTCTGCTCAAAAACTGCTCTAGACAATAGTGTCTGTCCCTGTGGGCAGTGGGAACAACAATATGAAAAGACCAAAAACTGAAAAAAACTGCCACGTAGACTAGAATCCTAAGAGGTTCAAAATTTTATTCAGTCAAATAATCCCCTGTGGGCAGTGGGACATACCTGTCAACTGTGCAGATCAGCAGTGAATGGCAAAGATGTGACCCATGATATCAGTGTTCTGTACATTACAGGACAATGGCTGGTGGTGGTATTAATATTGTCATGATAGACACATGGATGTGAGAGCACACCACCTGCAGGGCAGTCATGTTAAAGTGTAGCATAACATGCCCAACTGCCATAGCTGTATAATATGCTTATCTAAAATCTGTCACCATATACACCCCCATAATGTTAGCCTGTGTTCACATGTGACACCTGGCTGTGTTGTAGAAAGGCAGAACAGTTCAGTTGTAAAGAAAAGAGAGTTGCAAGAGTGTGGACCAGATGTTTGTATGCACCCAACATACAGATAAATATATGTGATATATATTCATATCTGTGTATGTCTACAGAACCTGGGACAGTTATACATATATATAGGTATATAAACAACACAAAATGATATATACAAATATATGTACACACACACACACACACATATATATATATATATATATACACATATATATATATATATATATATGTGTGTGTGTGTGTGTGTGTGTGTGTATGTCTACATATATATATATATATATATATATATATATATATATACAAACACACACATACACACATATACTGACACATATAGGTATATATCTATCTATATATATATATATATATATATATATATATATATATATATATATATATGTCAATACATGTCCCCTGCCATGACATGTGTGAAAGAACATCACACATCAATACACAACATATCTACATACTAGTACATGGATGCAAAATGGAGTGTGGAGTGTGGTGTTTAACCCATGTTGGGAACACATCGCAATTGTTTGAGAAGGTGGGATATCTATGTTGGTGAAGGGTAGTAGGCACATATTGGTATGTAGGTTTGGTTGGGTGACAAACAAGACAGCATACAGGGCTGGTATATGACACATGGTGGGTAAACACTGTGGATGGGTAGTTTTGTTTGGAATGTGGAGGCCATTGAGCCCCCATATGGGAACAAAGGGAACAAAGTGCCCACCCATGGACAGTCATGACAGCATCTACATGGTCATAAAGGTGCCTGGGCTGTGGACTGAGCAGGAGGAGCCTGCATGTCTAACCTTCTGTATAAGTACTGCATGCCTCCAGGTGATGTAGCACATACCCCATGTCTCTGTGAAGCTCCCCATGCACCAGACCCTGGACCTAACTGTGGGTGACAGACATATGTCTGTGTGTGCTCCTTGGGGGGGGGCACCATCCCCTGAGGTGGTTCCACATGAAGGTAGTGCCGGAACAGTAGATAATGAGGTTCCATGGTGGTCGCGGATGTGATATGATCTGGTAACATGTCCACATTAGGTGGGAGAGGTGTTTCTGCTGGAAAATATCCCCTACACACACGGTTGTGCTGCTTTCATGGAAAATATGTGGGTTGTAATAGTCCACACAATCCTAGAACATGTCCGACAGCATGCATAGATATCCCCAATAACACAGAATGGCAGATGTGTAGCAATCAGATAGCAAGCATACCACATGCATATATGGAAACATAGTGGCAGTGACAATGGCATGCAGGTGAAATACTCTGTAACAACCCAGCAACTCTAGTGATCTCAAAGGGAGTGTGTCTATAAGCACATAGCAGAAAGTGTTGTAAAATACAATATATGTCATAATGGTAGATAAACTGGAGCCATACCACTTGCGTTGTGTAAACATTAAGTTGGAGCTGATATGGTGGTGGGAGACTGATATGTGTACTGTATTACAGTAACCATGCCATATGAGTTGCTCAGACATATTTCCATCTTTATGTCTTTCAGGGACAATGGCACATCCAAGCAATACAGCCTACAGTGCCGCTGAGAATGACATCATACTCAACAGCCTCCTCCAGCACTATCAGCTGCTTTTCTCCAGGACAAGCCATGATTAGCATGAGCGCACAGTCATGTGGAATGATGTGATCCGCAGGGTAAATGAGGTGGGCATGCACAGCCATACATATGAGCAGGTCCGCCATCATTGTAGTGACCTGCTCTGCCATGTACGTCACCGTGCCACTGCCATGCGGGGTGACCACCTTACAACAGGGGGCCATAACATCCATCCCCCCTCACCAGAGTTGAGGAGCTGCTCATGAACCTGGTGGCATTTGCCCACTCACAAAAGCTACAGACCTACACAGTCATGGAGGTGGGTGCTGCCCACACACCAGACATGGAGCATTCAGGTAAGGTTCCAGGGCATATCAGTAGACCACTGTTGTGTATGCATCTGTACAGGTAGATCATGTTTGCATCTGTTGCTGTGTAGTACTGATAATCAGTTGTGCATAATTTGTAGTACTGTGGACTTCAGCTATTGTTTTACTGTAATATTGCACCCACCCTGTAGCAATGCCACAGCTGTGGCCACTGACATCAACTCTATCTCATCCCAATGTAGGTACCTCTGGGATACCATCAAGGCAGCGACTAGATGTTGGTGAGTATGGTTTAAGGTCATGCTTGGCAATGCACTGTGCACGTCATAGCTAAGGTGTAGGCCATGTACACATCTAACACACCTACCCATAATGCATGCTGTACATGTTCACTGACAGAGCACACACCTCACTAATGGGATTACCAGCCTCAAACATATACAATACACAGACCATCTCAGACAACTGTGGCTACACTCCAGTGCACATTGCCCGGGCACACCTGACATCTGCCTAACATACACAGCCATGTCATACACAGAGCAGTTGAACATGCTACACATAAGGAAATCCCAATCCCTCTGCAAACACACGTTCCAGGGTCCTAAACCTCATCAACACATTAAACAGAACATACTGGAGGGATAGGGCCCTGTCCTGGGGTATTTCCACACTCTGGAACAGACTACCCATTCATGTCAGACAATGCTACTCATTGGCTCTCTTTACAAAAACACTTGACAACTGGATGGGAAATGGGGAATTCACCCTGGGTAGAAAGTCTGTGCCACAGCCTGACAGGGGCAAAGGAAAATAACATTATTGGGTGGTGCATGCCTGGGAACCCCAGGAGCTAGGCTTATGTAGGCCCCAGGACCAATAGATTAGTACTCACCTATGAACCTATGTGTACCACAGGCAACATCAGCCAACACTCAATACAGATATGATCTGCATAATGGTGGGACATTGCCAAAGCAGTGTGTTGCAATGTCTTCTGATGTACCAGCACCATGTTGGGGAAGTCCAGGAAGTTGCAGTTATGATACATGTGCTGCACAATCCACACCTCACCCCAACCCAGGGATGACAAACCCATCTGTACAATGCTTGTGCCACTGTACATCTGCATGTTTGTCCTGCATTGGCAGGGAATATGCCAGTATGCCAGTACACATGGTGTTCCTAGTTTGGGATACTGCAATATGACATGCATGTGTAGGCCACAGATGTCGAGCATTTGCAATGTAGCAGAAGATGGTGAGGGTGTGTCATCCTGAAACACAACAGTGCACTGGAGGTGGAGAGACAAACCCACTAAGAATGGCTGTATCTGCACACAGTCAAGGTAATGAAGCGTGGCAGACATAACGTTGACTCCATGGCACTAGTGATGGTACTGTGTGACCTCCAAGGGCTGTGCACGTGTTTAACATGCAAACATGCAGGTTTGGGGAACATTTGCAGGCCTGACTGACCAACTACTGGCTCATGATGATGGCCCATGCTACTATACCCCTGTCAGGTATTGCGACCGCAGTAGTACACATAGCAGTTATTGCTACACACCATCATGATATGTGTGTGTACACATATGCACTCACAAATGGTATGCATCTCAATCAGCATCTGCACAACTGACACATATGGCTCATAATGCAATTGACTGCCTAGGTCATATGTCACATATCAGGTATGTGTAGTGTTGCCATATGCAGTAGTGTTGCACCATGGCATGTCATAGAAGAGGGTGCCATGTGAATAATGGTCTATACACTCACCATAGGTACAGTACATTGTGTCTGTTGTTGGTCTAATGGTATTCTATCACTCATACATGCACCACTGATGATGACATCTGTGAATACACATCAGGCATTCACAAACCACATGTGTCCACATATAATCCAGAAACACACAGAGGCTGTGAGCATCAGAGGAAACATAACTGACACACAGATTCACATCCTGCAATGGTGTGTACACCTGTGAGGTATGGTGCACAGTACATGCCCGGGTGCTGAATAGATGCACAGCAATGCTGTGGACATGGGTGCAGTGTGTTCCAGGGTGAGGGACATCACCTACTAACAGAAGCCAAGCATCACAGCCAAGTATAATGTCAGTAACAGGGATTGACTACAGTTGCACTGCATGCTGTTGAGCGCCACATGTTCTGCATGCTGACATGTGTGTAATTACAGGTCTGTGTGTGATAATGTACTGTACCATCACCTGCTATTGTGTGTGTTAGGGGCTGCTGGAGTTGTCTGTAGGTGCTGTTTGGTGGAGTGTATGGGTTGTCATGTATGTCGACTGCATGTTTGTATGTCTGTATGTGTGGCCCATGTCTGCACACACATGTGTATGTGTGTGCATGTGTGTGTGTGTGTGTGTGTGTGTGTGTGTGTGTGTGTGTGTGTGTGTGTGTGTGTGTGTGTGTGTACTGTTTAGTGGTGATGTACAGGTCTTACAGTCTGTTCCCTGTTTTCCTTTCACAGGTGGAGAGATGGGACTGGGTCCCTCCCACAGGAATCTGATGTCACTGATATAGACAGTGACCATGAGGATAGGTGTGTTGAGGCACAGGCAGGGTCTTCAAGGGCTGCCGCTGGGCTACCAATTGACATCCCACAAGTATCCACCCCATCCATGCACACAGTCATACTGCCTCTACATACCTCATCACCGTTGGCCTTAGCTGAGGGACAGTCTACGGTTGGCATTGGCTGGGACAGTGTGGTATCTATGGCATGTGTGTCAGGACACAGCAGCCATAACCGGATATCCAGTGGGGTACCACATAGGCAGATGTTCAGTGGTGCTCATGGGAGCACTGCTGGTCATCATGTCCCTGGCAGACGTGCCACATGTATATCTACCACATGCATGTTCCAGGCTGTCATGGAGGCACAGGCACAAATGGAACGGTACACCAGACAGGGTCTAAGGGCACAGAGGACTCATCACACCTCTGTAAATGACAGCATCCATGACCTAGCAGGTGCTATTCGTAATTACAACAGGGTCATGGATAGATGGTGGTGTGAGACATTGGATCTCATCAACAATGTCATGTCCATGCTTCAGGACAGGGCGAGATGGTTGTGATGGCCATGTGGACATATGCCAGCAACATCAGCAGCTGGAGGTCACCGTGGATGTCACACCAGTCAAAGCCTCTCCCGTTGTTGCAGAACCAGCCCCAGCACTGTGGGGGGGTGTTGTCCACAGATCGTCATAGCAAACCATGTGTGCGTGGCCCTGACCAGTCCCAGTGGACATTTGTCAACCTCGGGGGACAGTACCCTATCTGGCTTTGTACCTAATAGTGCCTGTGGCACCCCTGCCAGGCACAGGTCCCATGTCCATCATATCCACGGCTGGAGATGGTGAACTGCAAACCCTGCCAGGTACAGTCTGCAGCTGTCTCACAAATCCCTGTATAGGGCAGCCACATGGTGGAACTGTGTGCATGGAGACACACACAGAAACAGCAAACCTAGGGCAACCACATACCTGCACACATGACATCACCATTGGCCCATAACCCTACTCAGCCCCCTTACACATACAAACACATGTTGTCAATTGTATGGCTCAGCCTAGGCCTCTGGCAAACCAACAACACACCCTGTGCATATGATGATACCTGTGCCACATCCTGCCATCCGTAACATTGATGCATATGATGATAAATTGATGTAGGGACAGGCTAACGTGGTGCTGATGCACAGGGTGACTGTACAACAGTGTAACAATTGAATGCTGTGTAGCATGTTGTCAGCAGTAAAGTGAAATGCTAACATCCTGGAAGCTGTAGCTGTGCAGCCATGATGCATTATAGCTGTAATTAACAATGTTGCATTGTTTTCACCATTATCTATTCTGATTGTGTTGTGTTTGTCCATGTTCCACATGGCTGATGGGTGTAGTGGTGTCAGCAGGCCTTCTACAGTGGACACCAGTAAGTGTAGTGGGTGGTACACATGACATGGCTGGGTACAACACACAGAGCCTTTAGTTTGGATGCAGTACAGATACAAGACTGTACACATGGAGGTATGTCCCCGTGCAGGTATCACATCTGTTGTCCATGTAATCCCACCAAGACAGGATAGGCACAACCACACATTGGTATATATGCAGTCTGCTGTTTGAATGACATTGAACATGCTAACAGCAGGGTGTATGTCCCTTTCCTCACTCTACTCTGATCCTCACCTCAGTAACATGGGTGTGCCAATGCTGGTGGCATAGCCCTACCCTTAGGAGGGTGTGAGGCACTCTACTACTGTGAATGGTGTAAACAACAACTAACCAACCTGATAATATACACTGTACAGTATTACAGATAGCTATGTGGGGGATAGGTGCAACAGTAACTGCAATGATGGTAGATGTGTCCACAACAGCCACACCCAGTGAGTTATAGCAACACCAGTATTACTGCACACCTCTACAGTGTGGAGGAGAGCATTAACACAGCTACAACCTGTGAAAGACTGTATGTCCACAGGATGGCACCTGTGGAATTTTGGAATTTGTCAAGCAGTCCTAGGGGAAACATATTCTGTGAATGGAGGTAGATTCCTTAACATCTACACACATTCCTGCATGTGGGATGGTGTACAGAAGCCTGCCATGATCTACATAGGCTGTGTGCACCTCCTAATTCTCATCTACACCTGTCATGATTGCGTCAAGGTGGTATACCAGGTTCAGGTGGCATTCTCTGCCTTTGACAAGTCCAACATTGGTGGGGTCCAGGCTTTTAAGATTACCAGTGACATTGACACCAAATGAACAAACCCAACAGTGCAAAAGTCCACAATAATCCGAAAAATATATATCACTGCTGAGATGGAAATCACTTGAATTTTTATTGACAACTTTACAAGTTAAAAAATAATAAAAAGCTAATAAAAGAATGACTGGATTGAGCGTTTTCTTCCCTCACATAGGGATTTTTTATTATTTTTTAACTTGTAAGTTTGTCAATAAAAATTAAAGTGATTTCTGTCTCAGCAGTGATATACATTTTTCGGATACCAGTGACATTGGCCATGGGTTCAGTGTTGATATGTTCCATGTCCCTGCAGATCAGGCTCATCAGGCTACTGGGTGGTAGTTCCCAGCTGACATGGTGGATTTGTGGTTGTCCTTGGCAACAGTGTTGTCGAGTGTAGGCCTGTTGGATTGTATGAGGGATCCCAGCTACTTACTGAGCCTGCCCAGGGGGCTCCCCCAAGCATGACACTTCACTTGACTGTACTGCATGGTATGTTACTAATGCCAGCCTGACATCATACAGGTGGGATGGAGTACTGTTAACATGTACTGCCCTTGTCGTGTTAGGTCCTGTTTATGGGATCTGCTAAGGTTGGCAGTGTATTGCAGGCCAGACATGTTTGGCTGTGGGGGGAATACCTATCCATGCCAGACGTATGTTGTTTGGGTCTCTCAAACCCATTAATGGTGCATGTGGACATATATGTTTTGGTTATGTTCCCAATTTCATCTACAGATGTGTGTCCATATATACCTATATAGATATATATATATGGGTTTACCTTTGAAAGGGAGAAAATAATTTCTCCAAACACCCCTTTCTGTGAACCGAAAGGATGAATCCATCATTTCAAATTGCACCGATGTTCAAAACTCAGCAAATCGAAAAGCAGATTCGCTGATTTTTGAACTGCAAGTTGGAATACAAATTGTAATGCAGGGGGGCAAGCCCCCCTGCACCTCCCATCTGGGGGGCTGAACCCCCCACACCCCCCCTACTTTAATATTTTAACACCGAGATCGCACTACAGTGGGGAAAGGGATCTTTTCCCGATTCCCACTATATTGCAATCCACACCCAAAATGCTGATTGTGCAATGAGTGAATGCATAGTGGAATTCGGTCATTGCACATTCGATGCATTTATTCCAAGATTTTACAATCTTGAAAATTTACTTTCGACCTTCCAGCTTTCAGAGAAATGATTTTCTCCCTTTGAAAAGTAAACCATATATATATATATATATATATATATATATATATATATATATATATATATATATGTATTGCTGTATATATGTGGACATATGGATGTATACATATATATCTATAGATGTATGTGTATATATATATTGGCATATATACATATATATATATATATATATATATATATATATATATATATATATATATATATATATATATATATATATATATATATATATATATATTTATGTATATATGTATATATGTATATATCTATATCTACATATATAGATATGTTATATCCATTTAAATATAAATATAAACACACACACACACACACTCACATACATCTACATGGTGGAATACATTCCCCGTAGTGTTGAATACCTGAGCTGGATGATATGTTTGTGAAAACATGATGATTATGCATATCTGCCATGGCTTAGTGGTATATCACTTTGTCTATGGTGTGCAAGGTCTTGGTTTTGAGCCTTGCAGGAGATGTTATTTTTTTTTTGCTGGGCAGAACATGGCCCATTGGATACAGAGTGATTAAGGCACTTTAAAGCAGTTGTAAGAGGGTTAGCGTGGGTTTGCGCATAGCTAAGCACAGCCAACTTCCGGTTACAGTAACTTACAGTCAGTTAGCTTCTATATTACTTAACCTGTGTAGGCAGTGCTTATCGCTGCGCAGACCCAATTAGAATTGCTCAAAAGTGCCTTAATCTGTCTGTATCCAACGGGCCGTGTTCTGCCCAGCAACAAAACAAACAGCTCTTGCAAGGATCAAACCAAGGACCCTGCACACCATAGACAAAGTAATTTACCAGTAAGCCATGGAAGATATGCATAATCCTGACATTTTCGCAAGCATATCATCCAGTCCAGTCATGCAACAGTACAGAGAATGTATGCCATCATCTAGATGTATGTGTGGAAATATATTAATATGTAAACAGATACAACATATCTATATATATATATATATAATATATATATATATATATATATATATATATATATATATATATATATATATATATATATAATTTGTAGATATATATAATTTCTAAATCTATATATATTTATATTAATATATATGAACATATATACATGCAAATTCCTACGTCGACACATATATGTGTCTACACCTATATGTTTACATATAAACAGCAAGTTACATATGTGCACGCAGACATACATCTATGTAGGTTTATACAGACGGACATAGTTATTTATATATAAGCAGATATATATATATATATATATGTGTGTGTATATATATATATATATATATATATATATATATATATATATATATATATAAATATAAATATGTGTGTATATCGGCATATATGGCCATACATCTGTAGATAGCAATGGCAGAGTAACAAACACACATATGTCCATATACACTGTTAATGGGTTTGGGAGGCCCCACACACTATACGTCTTGCACAAATAGGCCCCCCCTTACAGCCATACACGTCCTCCGTGCGATACACTACTAAGTGTTGCAGATCCCATAACCAAGACCTGACACAACATGGGCACAAGATGTTAATAATACTACATGCCACCTGTATGCTGTCAAGCTGGTATTGGTGATATATCATGCAGTACAGTCTACCTCCCATAGGAAATGTAAACTGTGGACGCCATCAACATCCGCAAGATACGGATACACAAATATGCAGATACATATATACATATGTGTGTGTGTATATATATATATATATATATATATATATATATATATATATATATAGATAGATAGATATATATAGATATATATATAAAAAACTATATATATATATATATATATATATATATATATATATATATATATATATATATATATATGTATATACATCGGTCTACTTCATTTGATCGAAAGACTATTTGACCTAAACCCATTTGATCGAAAACCAGTATTCAAGGCAAATAACAGGGATCTGTCCCACTCCCCAATGTTGTGTGACCCTGGAGTTGGTATATATAGTTCGGGGGATGTGGGGGCAAAGCCCCCCACCTATTTTCATTTAAAATCTGTACTTTTTGTTTTCAAGGAAACTAGGTGGGGGTTTCACCCCCACACCCGCCAATGTGGGGGGCTGTGCCACCCACACCCCCCCTAACTATATATATCAACTCCAGGGTCGCACGACATTGAGGAGGGGGACAAATCCCAGTTTTTTGCCTTGAATACTGGTTTTCGATCAAATGAAATTTCAATCAAATGGGTTTAGGTCAAATAGTCTTTCGATCAAATGAAGTAGACACATATATATATATATATATATATATATATATATATATATATATATATATATATATATATATATATATATATATATATATATATACATAGATAAATATATATACATATATATGGATATACATGTGACTACACATACACATGCAGACATAGAGACATATGTACAGTATGATACATATGTAGAAGGGTCACACAATATGGAACAGCCACTATGCCTACAGTTAACACCTGAACAACTGGACACTGTATGGGCCACCCATACAAATACATTTGTTGCCTGCAACATATACCCACAGAGAGATCATAGGGAAAACACCACACACAGGTTTGCAGAAATGTAATACCTTTCATTGTGTTCTATTACAGTTCTATATGCCATGTTATACAGCTGTTCAGACACTGACATCCATATACACAGAGGAATGCAACTGTGAAACAGTTATATTACTACAGTAGTCTGGAAAGGTTCACAACTGTTGCTGTCCAGGCCAAGCCCTTCGATTTGTACAATAGTGAGGACAGACTGTGCCATAGGATACCAAACGATCAACAGTATGTAATGCAGGTGTATAGTTCATCAGCCTCTATCTACACTCTGTACAAAATCAGTATGTGGTAAAGACATCATTTGACCAAGTGGGTTGTAACTGTTACATAACAAGGCATAACTGCACACTGACAAACAGAACAGTCTGTATGGCAGAAGGTGGTAGGCTTGCATTAACCCAGGATATGTAAGTAATTTAAATATAGGTGAACTATACAGTCCTGTAAATCCAGATACCTTAGGGCAGCTTACCCCTTATACCCCCACATATTTTAACAGTCTAGGTCATTTATGTTGCTCCCCCCCAGACTTATTAATACAGGGTCGTATACCACTGTTACATACACTGGCCTCTGGACTGCATAAGAACACCCATGTATTGTGTAGGTGACGCCAACACATATATGACCCCAGCCCCACTGTATGTGTGGAGGATACAACAGAAGTGAACTGCTGGCATCAATGGCAGTGTGATATACTCACAGCCCACTATGGAACAACTACCAACAGCATGTCATATGTGCAAAGCTTGATATGTAGGTGGAGAATAGAGGCTGGGACACAGGCACACATGTGGAGAACCGTTGCTATACACTAAGCAAGTTGCTGGTGTGACAGGATAGTCTTCAACATACCCTTAGTCAGGGTATTGAGGTCAGAAACAGAAATGGATGTAGCCATGTGCTGATAGCACTCAACACACACACTGCCATTGACATATCTGACACAGGACCTGTGTGATGGACAGACAACACCTGATAGGCACACCTCTGGCCACCAAGAGTATAGGCCCACAGTTGAGAGCTATGCAGACAGACTGCATTCCAAGGTAAAGTTGTTTGTACACACACACCCTATAACACCAGTTTAATACAAAGCATAAGACAACTCTACTCACACTCTGTCTGTAGTTCCTGAACCTCCTATGGTGATGTAGCTGCCCTGAGTGTTTAGGCTCTCCTGTAAGAGGTAGTGCTACCTGTTGTCTGTAACACTGATGCCCACACACAAGAAGGCTGTCCATCAGACAAGAAATGTAAAGGGACCACGCCCACATGATGTAGGGATTTATAGTGTGTGGTTGCCATGACAGTGGTAACTGGAAGTACTGCACATGTGTAATCATATATATATGGCTATCTGGATAAGAATATGTACATATATTTCCAACATATGTCCTGGACATGGCGTGTAGCCCTACTCCAGCCCCTATAGTCCCAAAGTCATAGTGCAAGGGGATGTCAGGTATGTATAGCAGGAATATTAGTACACTATTGCTACTGTCATTGGAATTGTATTCACAGACATGGTGTGTGTGGAAGGTCACATCTGCTTATAACATGTGTGCCATTGGCTACTGACAGACATCCTAAGGAAATCATTGTAATGTACCGCTGCTAGCATGTAATGCCCCTGTGGACTGCAGCAGAGATATTGGCCAATATATGTGGAAATTCTGACACACCATGTACAGAGGTATACACATAAGCCCTTAGTGCACAACATGTGTAACATGCTTGCCAATATGGATTTAGACAGCCATGTAGATGGGTATAACACATAACGACTGGTATACATTTGCCACCAGAGGTTATGCATTCACACACTCCTGTCTAGCCTGACACATAATGACTGCTGGTACAGCGGTGCCATGGCCACATACTGCCCACTAGATGTTGACATACATCTGTGCAGCATCCCACTGCTCTGTCTGACATACGTGACTTTTAAGGGAGGCATGGCAGCAGTGCATCTGGCAAGTATCTGCACATGACATCTAACTGGGTAAGTACACTAAGCTGCTAGGCATGTAACAATGCACTGTGCAGGCTACAGGCGGACTGGGTCAACACTGGCCTACATCTCCTATGGGAGAATGCACATGTACCTGCATATATAGTAGGCTCCACAGGCATGTCACAGCACACGGTAAGATACACCTGTGTGAAAGTGCATAACCACAACCAATATGAACACAGCCACATCCTCATATGGTAAGCTAGCATAATATTCCATTATATGGACTATCTGTTCTATACCATCCTCATATGTGCCACTCACAGAATGACCCTGTATATACTGGGCTGCTATACAGTTTGGTTTGATGGCTGTCTGTGGTATGGGACATGTGTGTGTATGGCCGTACGAACATGTAAGCCAATATGGTACCATGCAGTGGGGCAGCATGTAACATCAGATAGGAGGGGAGCTAGAACAATGACATCTACCACAGTATGTACACAGGCTAAAGTACATATTAATAATACACATACACTGCTGACATTCACCATAAGTACATAGACCTCAGTACTGTACAATAATCCACAGAATGTCCAGATTATGTCATGAAATATAACCCCTACTGTACATAACATGTGTAGCAGTCTGATATATCACTGGCTTGTTCTGCAGTCCACAGATAGATTCTCCATGGCTAACACATGAAACCAAAGGCACAACACTGGCCAGTCTGCAGATGACCCTGCAGATGGGGATTCCTCATAAACATGGAACTGACATGGCAGGTATTATGACATGTATGACAGCCATATCCAGACAAACACTGGTAAACCAACATTACTCCGAATGTAGTATAGCAGCACTTACAGTCTGTAGTCGGGTCAAGGACATCCCCCTCCTGTTTGTTGCTCTCTTTCCACAGTGTATGTTGTTAGAGATAAATCCCCAATCCATCTGAGATACTGTTTGCCAAACAACAGATCTAGTTCCTTTTCACAGTGAATGAAAAGGGCCAACACCACCATGATGTTCCTAGATATTGGAGTGTGTTTCCATGCAATTGGCAATGGGAATGTTTCCACAACTGTTCCACATGCAATCAGCTAGGGATGGGCTGCAATTCATGCAGAGGACATCAGCTGATCATGAACATCACTTAAAATACACATGCTGCTGCCTAAGCAAAGCAGGTGTTGGTCTCCACATCCACCAGAGAGGGGGTGGGAGAGGCAGACAGAGGCAAATACCTGTCAGGGAGGGTGGGAGAGTAAAAGTGAAGCATGTTTGTGTCACACACCTACCAGCACAGGGTATCAAACCCCCAACAACTATGTAGTGCTATCACAGTTAGATGCAGTTATTGGATGCTCCACATGGGTTACTTGTTGGGGAGCACTCAGAACATATATGTGATATGTGACATCTGCAACAGAGATATGGTACATATAAGGCGGGTGACGTACATTCTGCATGAACAGGTGCTAATGTCAACACAGCCACACTCTCACAGGGACGCACACACATTGACACATTTGGCAGGGCCAGGAGTACAACTCATCAGTAGTGGGATTGCCACAACACATCACTGTGCAGATATCACATGCACCACACAGGTCATACAGAGGTTGTAAGGGCAAAGATGATGAGAAGGTGTCAGACATTGGACAGCATGCTTCAGTATGCCCGTGGGGGTTGTAGTGATTGTGGATGTGGCCATACACAGCATACAACACACGCACAAACACAATGGGTGCCAGTACTGGCATGCATGTGTGCATGTCTACATGGGTGTGTGGTGGTCAACTGTGCCAGCAGGCTATACAAGGGTAGATGATGGGTATATCTTGGCATCAGGCCACATGACAATGGTCTGCATTATGGCTCAGGTCTTTAGTTTCTGCATTTGCCCATACAGGTGGGTATTTTATCCCTCATCCAGTCACCTGGGTGACTATTGTGTGTGGCCAATGCTGTGCATCGCCTGCCATGTATGTGTTCCTTAGTCCATGACACGGGTGGTGTCTAGGATGTGCACACCTCCCACATGCATTAACAGTGACATGTGGAACTGTACCTGGGGTGTCTGGCCCATGTTGTGAACACGGATTATCATCAGATGTGCCAGTCTTGCCTACCTGTGTCAGGAACTGGTAATGGGCAGCAGGTTTAACCTGCACCTACATTGATAGCATGCTAACAGCATTCCCTGGTGAAAGTGGCATCTGTTGTCAGGCATGGTATGTCTGTTGTGGGTCACATGTGAAGGCACCACAGGTGTTGCAGGTGTCTATTGGGAACATGGGCGAGGTGCACTTTCTGCATGTACGTGCATATTGGACAGATGGGCAGCATGACATGCCCTCTGTAGCCCACTGCTATCACTCCATAGTCACTATCGGTGGTCAATATGCAGTGTACTACCCACATATTGGCTGTTGCCTAGACATGTGTGAGTATGAGACATGGGTTGAGAGTGTGCTCTGGGTAATACTGAGGTTGCTAACTGTGATAGCCTGGCCTTGATGTCACATGTATGGGTATGGCTTTGCACCCCTGCCTCTCAGCTATTTTACATCTGTTATCCCAGTCTGGTTGACATTGTGATATATAGTAGGGCCACCATATATGAAATATGCAAAACCCACTCCCCATTGGCATCACACACTCACAACCACCTCTACAGAAGATACAAGTTACAAGCACAAGTGCACACACACACCTGTCATGTCTGGGAGTAGAACCCTTACCTAACTAGTTTATTACACTACAGCACTATGCAGTTATAGTACGTGCCATGGGCATTACTGGAGTACTCTTTCCCCAAAGGTGTATTTCACAATGGATGACATCAGCAGGATTACTAAAGCAGGGCATTTCAAATGTACTGCGAGTGAGTAGCCTAAAATGCATTGCTTCCTACACAGGCAGTGAGACACACACAAAACAGCCACAACCGACATGTGTGGGTATAGACTCCCCTGACTGAGGTCGATATCACACTACAGCAAGGAGCTGTTATAGGACGCACCATGAGGATTACTAGAGAGCTCATTCCCTAAAGGTGTATTTCACAATGGATGACATCAGCAGGATTACCAAAGTTGGGCATTTCAAATGTACTGTGAGTGAGTAGCCTAAAATGCATTGCTCCCTACACAGACAGTGAGACACACCCAAAACATCTACAACCAACATGTGTGGGTATAGAACCCCTTACCAAGGTTTATATCACACTACAGCATGGAGCTGTTACAGGATGCACCATGGGGATTACTTGAAAACTCTTTCCCCAAAGGTTTATTTCACAATGAATGACATCAGCAGGATTATTTGGAATGTACCGCGTGTGACTAGCCTATAATGCATTGCTCCGTACACAGACATTGGAACACACACAAAACATACTGAACTGCACACTCCAGAAGTATGCAGTTACTGGACACTCTACAGAGATTACTGGGCTACAACCCTCCCAGAGGTGTATTTCTAGGTGAGTGACATCAGCAGCTTTGCCAAAGTTGAGTACTTGAATTGTAAGGAGTGTGAGTACCCTAAAAAGCATTGCTCTCTACACAGACAGAGACATACAGACAGACACACACACAATTGCCATGTCTGGGGTTAGAATACCTACCTAACTACTTTATCACACTACAGTACTATGCAGTTACAGGATGCACTACAGAGATTACTAGGCTACAACCTTCCCAGAGGTGTATTTCTAGGTGGGTGACATCAGCAGCCTTGCCAAGGTTGAGTATATGAATTGTAAGGAGTGTGAGTACCCTAAAAACATTGTTCTCTATACAGTCAGACAGACAAACAACTGTCATATCTGGGGTAAAAACACCTACCTAACTACTTTATCACACTACAGCAATACACAGTTATAGGATGCACTACAGAAATTACTGGGCTACAACCCTCCCAGAGGTGTATTTCTAGGTGGGTGACATCAGCAGCCTTGCCAAAGTTGAGTATATGAATTGTAAGGAATGTGAGTACCCAAAAAAACATTGCTCTCTACACAGACAGAGACATACAGACAGACACACACACAATTGCCATGTCTGGGGTTAGAATACCTACCTAACTACTTTATCACACTACAGTAGTATGCAGTTACTGGATGCACTATGGAGATTACTGGGCTACAACCTTTCCAGAGGTGTATTTCTAGGTGGGTGACATCAGCAGCTTTGCCAAGGTTGAGTATATGAATTGTAAGGAGTGTGAGTACCCTAAAAACATTGTTCTCTAATCAGTCAGACACGCACACACAGACAAACAGTTGCTAGGTCTGGGGTTAGAACACCTACTTAACTACTTTATCGCACCACAGGAGTACGCAATTACAGGAAGTGCTAAGGAGATTATTGGGCTACAATGCCCCAATAGATGTATTTCTAGGTGGGTGACATCAGCAGCCTTGCCAAAGTTGAGTTTATGAATTGTAAGGAGTGTGAGTAGCCTAAAAAGCATTGCTCTCTACACAGTCAGACATGCACACAAAGACACACACACACACAGTTGCCAAGTCTGGGGTTAGAACTCCTGCCTAACTAGTTTGTCATACTACAGCAGTACGCAGTTATGGGACCCACCACAGAGATTACTGGGCTACAGCTCTCCCAAAGGTGTATTTCACATTGGATAACCTCAGCAGGCTTGTCATAGTAGGGCTATGGGGAGGGCGATGTGTGCATGGGCCAGAACCCATTCATCTAGGTGTTGACACACCACATGCGGGCACACACGGGGTCATATGTCACAGGTACGTGTATACAGCTACTAGATGACTACTTCCTTATACAGTCATGTTGAACAGCTGGCACGTGCACCATATAGTCTGTAATGCTGACAGATACTGGTGGCTATTATCTGCAGTGGCTAACTTCTGAACCTCACGTGTTTGGGGCCCTTTGGCTTCGTGCTGGGTGGGACAGGGCTTTATTGCTCCTTGTCATGGTCACCCTCTCCCACACATCTATGTCCGTCTGCCTTTGGCTTATTATAGTGTGTTGTCCTTACATATATGTCTGTATTCCTATCCACTGTGTGTGCAAGGCAGGAGTGGTGCATACTGACATGTGTCTGCACTAAGAACTGCGACTGCCAGATATGTCTGGTCCATTGGTGTTTGCAGACATGGCCTTAGTGTGTGAGCATGCCCAGTATGACCTTTCAGTATGTTGTTGACTGACATTGCCTTCATTTCTCTAAGTGTGTGAGCATGCCCAGTATGGCCATCTGTATTGCATGTGTGTATCAAGTCTAGGTAGTTTGTACTGTGATGCTGACCTTTGTATTGTACAACAACAGGTAGCATGATGTGTCTGCAGGGTATCCATCGGTCAGTTGGCATTGACTGTTGCTACATTTCTGCATAGTGTGTGTGTGTGTGGGGGCACCTGACTGTTTCTACATTTTTACACATGTTTAGGGGGGGCACATCTGACTGTTACGATATTTGTATGTAGGATGGGGGACACACCTGAATATTTCTACATTTCTACACAGGTTTGGGGGGGCACACCTGACTTTTACTATATTTCTATGTCGGATGGGGGGAGGGAACACCTGACTATTTCTACATTTCTACACAGGAGTGGTGGGTGCACCTGACTGTTACTATAAGTCTACATAGGATGGGGGGCCACACCTGACACTTGCACACATTTGCTAGGACTGTACTAGTATGTCGGGTACTCCATTTCAGTCTGTAGTCTTACTTATCATGCTGGCTAGAGGCATACCAGTGTACTACAGATCTTATCTTTTAATTACCTACATATTAGTTTCTGACTTCCTAGCCTTCACAACTGACATCCAACTGCCTGGGCTGCTGTAGTCTGTCTGTGTAGGCCTAGGGGAGGAGGTGGTTACCCATAGGCCTCATTCAGAGGCCATAGTACAGCATTTGTTTGTGTTTGTCTACACCTGTCCTGCTGGCTGTGACTGTTGTTGGGTATGTGTCCCCCTCCGACTGGCATGTGTGAGTCAATTACCTTGTGTGTGTCCCAGTATTGAGGGTGGTGTTGCAGAGCTGCCTATGTCGGAGCACTTAGTACACTTCCCTATACATGGTTGAGCACAGGTAGTGTCATGTTTGGCATTCCTTTTACTGTATGTGTGAGTCAGACAGAGGTGTCATTCCCTGGGTCCCTACTGTGTCAGTGCATGTGTTATGCATTGCCTCTTTGCCAAGGCCAGGGCATACTAGGCAGGCCTCCTTCTGCCTACTGGGGTAGGCTCAGGTTGTTCCTCCTCAGAGTCACTCTGTGCCTGTGCAGGCCTTGACAATGGTGGGGGGCTGTGTGGCCCTGCCCCATGCTGTTCCTGCTGCAGCTGTTTCTGCAGGATCATATTGTGTAGCATGGCACATACAAGAACAATTTGGGTACATGTAGTTGGTGAGTACTGCAAGGCTCCACCAGATGTGTCCAGGCACCAAAACCATGACTTGAGCATTCCAAACACATGCTCTATTATAATTCTTGTTTGTGCATGTGCCTCATTATGGGGTTCTTGTTCAGGTGTGTGTGCATCTCTGATGGGTGTCATCAGCCATGGCTCCAGTACGTATTCAGCATGCCCCACTAGGTGACCATTAGGAATGTCCCCATTGGCAAATCTCTGGTACAGCTGCGTCAGATGCCAGATGTGGGAATCGTGATAGCTTCCACGGCAGCCAGCACACACATTCATTATTATGCCCTGGGCATCGCACACGACCTGGCAGTTGATGGAGGGGAAGCCCTTGCGGTTGATGTAGACCCTACCCTGCTCACCGGGTGGTGCTTTGATGCATATGTGCGTGCATTCTATTGCACCTACTACCTCAGGGTAGTCTGCTATTTGGTGGAAGAGACGCATATTGCTGGTCAACGCCGCATGGGTGTTGGGGATATATATACGTGCTCACCGACATGTGCTGACATGGCATCCAGGAATTGGTGGAGTACCCTGGATGCTGATGCCTGTGAAATCCCCATCATATCCCCAGTTGGCCTTTGGAATGTACCTGTAACTAGTATTCTTAGGCCTACACATACCTTGGTATCCACTGGGATGTTTTTCCCTCTGTCAGTTCTGTGTGTAGGCGTGGCCGGCACAGCTCAACAATTTGCTGTAGGAGGTCCCTGTCCACCCTATAGTGCTCTACATTCTCCAGGTCATGTAGCCCTTGGTAGGTTACCCTGGGTCTGTACACTCTTCTCCGTCTCCTCACTGTGGGTTGGTCAGCAGCATTCACATCCTCACCACCCTCAGACTCTTACACATGCTAGTTTATGATAGCAAAAGCAGCCCCTAACATTTTTTGTCTTGCTTTCATTTCACAAAATTTCCCCATTTGTATACACCGGTGGTGCAGAGTTTTTGGGAAAAAACAAGGGGAAAGGTGTTTGCATAGTTTATAGTGGTGTGCTGGGCTGGGCTGATCTGCCACCTGTGTAATTGGCTGATTCTGATACATTTCACCTGGCAGCTAAGCTAGTTCTCCTTGATTACCTTCCTACTGCTGTTTTCCCTTCCCATTGCCTTCCTGTTTAAGGACAGGGGTTCGCTGCACAGAGTGCTCAAATGTGCACAGAGCTGCTATTTCCTAGTTTACTTTTTTTTTTCTTTAAAACCTGGTGCATGGCACACACACCCGCTTAGACTTTGTAAAGAGTGCTAGGCAGGTTTAGACACACCCCTTTACTTAGCTGTGCTAAGCTAGGAGCAAACCCATGCCACAGGGCTCCAATCCGCTTACAGTAGTCCTGACACACACCCCGATGATGTCACCTACATTCTAGTCTTGCACCCAGCTATTCATACTCTTACACTGTTGGGACCTACCTCACATGCTGGGGAAAACTGGGATTCACTATCCTTCCTCTCATTTGCAAAGGATTTCCTGCTAATGCATAGTTACATGTCTCACACTGAGCCTCCCCTCTTAGCAACCACTACTCACTGGCCAGGTTGTCTTCTGCCTGCCATTTACTTGCATGGCAGAATACTGATTGTAGTTAGAATGCTTATTTTAGGTTTATTTTCTTATTTTCCCTCCGATCCCGTTTGTGCGCCGCTGCCCTATGCTTAAACAGCCGAGATTGGCGAAAAAAAAAATGTTTTTTTAAATTTTTTTTATTGTTTGCAATGCCAATGGCCTTATACTTGGCCATTGGCATGCCTCCTCAATGATATGCAGCCTTTATTTGGAGCTGTCATAGCTCCGTTTCGGATTTTGCAGAAATGTACTCGGTTACTAACTGAGTACATTTCTGCAGATAGCACTAGTCTTGCACAGACTATCGCAATCTTCTTGGATTGCAAAATCACCTCATTTGCATGAATTTCTCCTGCAAATGAGATGATTTGCATACCAGGGCTTAGTCCGTGCATGATTAGTGCAGGAGCTCTCGTGCACGCCCCGGCAAGCTGTTCCTGGATCACACGGCAGACATATTGGCTGCTAGAGCTCCTGCATGAATCATGCACGCCATGCAGGGCATAGAGAATCATGGGTATGTTCCTTCAAGCCCATTATATGACTGTAATTTTTCTGTGCTCTAGGTATCTAAGTATGTATTAATTACCCCCCCCCCAACCAAAAAATAAACCTCTCAGTTTAAGGAAAACCCTGCATAGCTTCATGCAAGTATATATTAGGACAAACTGCAAAAGAAGTTGAAAGAAAAATGCATCATGTCAAGTCATCCTTTCATACACTTGCAATAGACAGACCTGTGTTTGTGAAGATATTTAAGTCAAAAAGATTTGAAAAACAAAAGTAAACATGGAACCCCTTGCCATCACCTCTGCATGGCAAAGCAAATTGTTCTGCAACAAGTTCCTGACAGAGTTTATACACTTTTATTGCAAGTTGGCAGCAAAATTACAGTGACAAAAATTTAATAGCCCAACATTTGTTTTTTACAGGTATTTTCTTGACTTCATTAAAATTACAGCAGACTTATTTATCATGGAGATGTATACTTTATTCAGAAGTAGATAGCAGGAAAAGAAATATTTCTCATCCGACAAACATTTGTGATGATGTTTAGGAACCAAGAGAGAAAGTCAGGAAATTCTGTCTTGCAAGGTCTGTAGAAGTTAGCAGTATATGCTGAGCCAGAAATAACAAGATGTAGGCCATTGTCCACTTGTGCCATAAACTCAATTATTGTCAATGATTTCAGCAGCATTCATATTGAGAAATCTGTCAAGTTTCACTTATCTTAGTGCTATATTTTTAAAAAGAGTATTATTGTTGAGCCATATTACCAGGTATGCTTTCAGGGTTATATGCTACTATCTTCTATTCATGTACAGTGCCTTTAGGTAACACATGGATGTCTAAAAACAGATTTATTCTTTCCAAGGCCAACAGTAAGTTGATGTATCTGCATCCAACTCCTGGCATTAATGGTGCTCTTTCCCAGTGGTTAAATTAAAGAAGTTTAATGCCTTACAATAATATCTGAGGTCAATGCCAGATGAATAGTGTTAGACTGAGGGTTTTCACTTAAAAGTAGATATTAGGCATAAGGTAGAATAAATAGTAGAACAGGCCTGAAAATATAGAGTCAGACTTGTGTTTCATTTATGCATACAGTTTCAGGGAAAGACAGTTCAGTAGAAGGGAAAAGATAACGGGCAGAAATAGCAGTTCTCAAGGGAAAGCTACAGAATGTTCCTTTCTCAAGGGAAAGCTATGTATACTTGAATGAAATGCTAGATAAAGAATATACAGTTAGGCACTGTCAGGCATCTGGAAGATGAGGCTTGAAAACCAAGGCTAAAGAGCCGTGTAGAACATCACAGGCTTTGGTATTATTAGGAAATATTTTAGACATGGTCAGTTGAGTCAGTTAAGTTCATTTTTGGACTGAAAAGCAACAAAAGCCAGTGTGTGTCCATGCAGCCCAAGTGTTCAAAAGACCAAACAAACAAAACAATCCAAAAACAGCTCAAGTAGTGTCCACAGTCCCAAATCATGCAGTCCAACACACCAAAATAACTTGAATATTCAGAACAAAAACAATAAAAGTGAGAGTACTTAAAAAGAACTTTAATATGCAATAATAAAACTATGGCTTAGCACTTTTGTCCCTATCACAAATGGGACTTCTTCAGAACAAAGAAGAATCATCAAGTTATTTTAATGTGTTGGACTGCATGATTCAGGATTGTGGACATTATGTGTGCTATTTTTGGACTGTTTTATTAGTTTAGTTTTTGGACTGATATGCAAAAGGTCTTTGCAGTACAGACACTCAAATCTGAGTATCAAAGTAAGGCAAAATGTCCAGCACTAATGATACTATTCAGGAGGAAAAGACTGTTTCAGTTTATATTATTCAGGAGAATCAGAATATACATACATAGACTTTGGATTTATTTATCAGCACTGTTACTATTACCCAGCATTCCAGAATATTAAAGATTTTCTACTGTTATTATCAGCACTGTTACTGGAAACAGTATTCAACATTGTTAACATCTAATAAAGCATTCTTAACTGAACTACAGCTTGCAGACTTCATTGTAAAAATTAGAGAAAGACTTAGCTCATAAAGATGAGATTGGCACCTGTTCAACACAAGTTTGGGTAATTAACAAATAAAGACATTAATTCCGGTTTCACTTCAGATGTTTCCAGTTAATTCTAGCATCACCCAGTATATCAGGTCTTTCAAATAAGCCTTGCAATCTAAGAAGTTCCAATTTAGATTATTTATGAGCAGGCTAAATAGAAGGTCTGTTGTGATCTTTGAATGGATGTAGACAGCAATACTGGTTCTGATCTCAGTGTTCCTTTTTCTGCATTCATCATGAAACCACTTCAGATGAGCATCAAGTACCCATAGGTTTTTAGGTTTTGTTAACAATAAGCTGCAAGCAACATACTCTACTGTGTACAGTGGTACAAGCTATGGATCTTATCTATAGACCTCTGGGCTAAAGCAATGAGATGAACCATTTTGTCAAAGTGTATACCTATAGCTTACAAGATAGTTGAAATCTAGTAGAAAGCCATTAAATATGCATCATACCCATATGAAATTCCAGAAATGTATTTATTTACAAGTAATTAAGAATCCCAAGATCTAATCCTGAATGATACTGCTAATAATATTACTAATGTGTCACAGAAAGTTTAACCTGAAATTATTTAAAAATAAAACTCAACTGCTTCTTTCCTTTTAGAATAATGAGCTTTAATCATCATAATTTGTACAACTGTATGTGCGATGTCCAGATAATATCCCACCGAACTGTCACCAAATATGTGACATCCCCTTCTATCCTGGGTCAGTAACTAAGGAGCTTCAATCCTCACAACTGATTGCAATGTGAGACTGCCACTTAAACAGGAGTTAATATTTCACAATTTCCCCATTAAAGTAGAATGGGAACATGGTCCATAACCTGGGACTGGACTGTATACTTCTGTCCACCCCTAATGTAATTCCTTATTACACACTCCAGAGCAATATGTCCCAGTTTAAGACCTCTGATATACTCACACTTAAATAAATTGAATCTCACATATCTAAATACTTCTGGGAAAGCCTGACACTGATTTCCAGCTGTATCCCTTCCCCCAAAATGATATAGTAAAATGCTGCCACCAACCAGAGTGTCTACATGCCCTTTCAAAAGGGTGTCCAGTTCTTAAAATTAAGCAAATGATAGCAAATTTCCTAAAGCAGCCAGGCTTTTGGAGTGGCCCAGGAATTATTTTAGCAGGTATAAGCACTCTCAAATCATCAAAGAATACACTGATTGATCAACCACAATGTAAGATAATAAAATATGTTATAATGAGCAAAATGATTAAAAATATAAAAACAGTAATTTCAATAAACAAACAGAATTCAGTCACCCGGAAAATGAAATTAATTCTGAAGGATAGAAATCCAACATTTAGGAAAAGCTCTGACTAATCTAGCTATAATTTCCTATCTAACTAAAGAACACTGGCCCTGATCTAAAATAAATATCACAACAGAGAAAAGGCATGCTTACAGTTCTTGGTGAGTCCTTTGGGTCTCCACTGCTCAGTACAACCGTGTACTGTAAATTGAACTGAACAACTACTGTGAACTCAACTGCACACAACTGAACAACTACTACAACTGACTTCAATTGTCTTCAGCAGCCTCTTTTATAGAGTAGGTTAACTGTCTCAACTCTTCCAGTTCTTATTTTCATTTCATTGTTTGAAAATCAACAGACAGATGTTAATTAAAGTTCCTTCCTGTCTTTCAGTCTCTGAAAGTAAACATAGGGCAACTGGAAATATTCTGATGACATCATCTGCATATCAGCTGACCTTAAGACAGTCTGAATTTAGAATCATCTTCCCAAACATATGCAGTTAGACATGTAACAGAACACTGTTTAACCTTTAAAAACATCCCATACAAACAGAGTATTAATTAATATACAAAAACATACTTATAATATCATAGCTAGCCATGCTGGCATATATTACATAGGTTAATCTTAAATTATATGCAAAGCTTCAGCCATACATGTTAGCAGAGATGACAGTGTATAATTTCTTCACAGCATTTATTAAAAACAATAATATTATCCATAAGTACCTCAGATAACCAAGAGAATATTTAAAACTGCATCTCAGCAAATACTGCCACATTTAAACCAGAGTTATATATGTGCAAATAAACTGGCACATATCCTTTAAAATGTCTTCTGTTAGATCTAAATTTTCCATATCAGACTCAGTACATTTGAAGTTTTTAAGCTAGTAAAAAAAAACTACTCATCAGATAGTGATATATTTATTGTAAATATATTATATTCAGGTATTATTTCATTCTGATCTGAAACTTATAATCATGTACATTCAAAATACACCTTGCACTTGATGAGATAAGCAAAAAGTGTAAAAGGAGGGATTCAGTAAGCTGTTTTTCACTATGTATGTCTGTATGTCTGGTGCTCAAAAGTGTCAGGCTGAGTAAGTCTAAACTCAGTGGGAAATTAAAATATTCAGGTAGAGTGCTGATATATCTGAGTGATTCAGAAGGATACTCATATAAAAAAAATTGATTCAGAGCAGTCCTCCTTCTTATGAGTGAACTGCAGTATGAAACCGAACACCTAATACATGCACAGGATTTCACATCTGTCATTACAAAGCAGGTGCAGGACAGTGCATTTATTAAATGCAGCAGCTCAGCATAATGCTCATTCCAATGACGCCCTGTTCATCACTCAGAACAAAGATAACCAGACTAAAGTGTGACACCTGATATGCTAAATGGCACAGTAGCATTGTGCATGCAAGAGCTGCAGGAAATACATAGAATGCTGAGGTTGGGGATTAGAGATTTGTCTAAGTGCTATACAGTACATGTGTCACTCAGGGGGTTATGTTATTTAAAGGGTCCACAGGATCACAAAAGGTGTGTCTATCTTGTATGCAGTACATGAGGCACTCAGGGAATTATGTTATTTAAAGAGTCCACATGGTCATGAGAGATTTGTCTGTGTGGGATACCGTGCATGACTCACTTAGAGGGTTATGTTATTTAAAGGGTGCACATAATCACAAGAGATTTGTCTAAGTGCTATACAATACATGTGCCACTCAGGGGGTTATGTTATTTAAAGGGTCCACAGGATCACAAAAGGTGTGTCTATCTTGTATGCAGTACATGAGGCACTCAGGGAATTATGTTATTTAAAGAGTCCACATGGTCATGAGAGATTTGTCTGTGTGGGATACCGTGCATGACTCACTTAGAGGGTTATGTTATTTAAAGGGAGCACAGGGTCATGAGAGATGTGTGTATGTGTTATAGAGTGCATGATGCACTCAGGGGTTATGTTATTTAATTATTTAAGGGGTGTACAGGGTCCTGAGAGACTTGACTATGATGTATACTGTGCATTAAGCACTCAGGGGATTATGTTATTTAAAGGGTGCACAAGATCATGAGATATATGTCTTTGTGGGATGCAGTACATGAGGTACTCAGGGGTTATATTATTTACAGGATGCACAGGGTCATGAAAGATGTGTTTGTGGTATACAGCACATGAGGCACTCAGAGGTTATGTTATTTGCAGGGTGAAAAATGTCATGAGAAATGAGTATATGTGGTGTGGAGTACATGAGACACTCAGTGGGTTCTGTTATTTATAGAGTGCAGAGGGTCATAAGAGATGTGTCTTTGTCATATACAGTGCATAAAGTATTCAGTGGGTAATGTTACTTAAAGGGCACGATGATCATGAGAGATGTCTGTCTATATGGTATACAGTGCACAGATCACTCAGGGAATTATGTTACTTAAGGGGTGTAACGGGTCATGATAGATGTCTAAATTTTGTATACAGAGCATGGGACACTCAAGGGTTTATGTTATTTAAAGGATGCAGAACATTATATGCTGTGTGTTAAAGTGTTACTGTAATATATAGTACAGGACGTTTTAGAGAAGAGGATAAATTAAGGAGCGCATGTTGTCTTTCTTTGATGTTATATAGGGCAGCAAGTACTGCAGATTGCTTACATTATTTAAAAGGTAGACAGTGTAACAAGCAATGTTTTTGTGTTTAAAGAGTATATTAATTACTGAAGAGGTGGTTACATTATTTAAAGTGTGCATTATGTCACATGTTCTGTATCAATGTATTATATGGTAGAGAAGGCACTTGTGAGTTCTATCATTAAGTGTGCACACCTGAGTCAGTGAAGCAGGTACTTGGGGAGGTTGTCACCTCTATGCTTCAGTGCACAGAAGGGTAACATTATGCAGTCTTGCAGAAATACTACTCAAGGGAACTCTGATGGTGATCTGAAAGTAGAAAGGAGGCCAGCACTATGAGCTATACACTATTATCACACATGCACACACACTCACACACACACACACATGCACACACATGCACACACACACACACACACACACACACACACACACACACACACACACACACACAAATACACAAACACACACACACACACACACACACACACACACACACACACACACACACACACACACACACACACACACACAAACACACACACCCATTTGAATGCAGACTGCTCAGTAGTATAGTACCTCATGCAGGGTATGGCTGTTCTATATATAGTGAACAACATTCATCATCTTGGTACACAATAGCACTACTTTTGTAGTGCTACTCTGATTTAGTGTGTTCGCCTGTTCCCTGCACTTTTTGTGGTCTTACCTCATGCAGTGCATACCATACTTCTCATGCAGTGCATACCATACTTCTGAATCTCTTCCAGAATGTTATGATTTATTCTATAGAACAGCACATTAGGATGGGATCAGATCACATTTCTTTGCAGTGCATTGAGCTTTATATGCTCCATGAGCTACTAGTTATAGAAAAAAGAAAGAAGTGTTTTATTGGCTTTAAATGTCAGTAAAGCACTTAGCGAGTGCTGCAGACAGATAGCTGCACATCTCTCAGCTTCTTTGGTTATGAATGCTGGAGGAATGAAGGATCAAAATCAGAGACAGTTTTTAAATATTGCTGTAATTTACTTTAAACTTTAAACAACAAGTTTTGCATAAGTATGCCATTTCTGAACAATAAGAAGTATAAAACTCTAAGTCTGGCATTTCTGACTGTGTGAAATTCTCAATGATTTACAGAAAATCAAAAAAAAAACACATTATGTGGGACAAAGCAAAAATATGAGATGAACTCAAGAAGAGTTAACAAGCATGGACTGTAGGCAGAAGCAAAACTGTTTTACCATCAGTATCTGGCCTTTGCTGGCAGGCACTGACATCTGTTAGTCCCTAGTGGAAGACTCGACTGTAACAACTGTTAGGAGTTACTCATACACTGCTTAAGTGCTGTTAGAGTTGAGTCTTGTGCTAGAAAAGCTCTTAAGAAGTTTATCTTTTTCCTCATATTGTAGTGTAATTATGGCACTCTATGCACTACAAAATTGTTTGAAAGTTGTTATGATCAGTTGTCATGATACCATACTGCATAAATTGCTTATCAGTGCAGGAGCTCAAGCAGGCAATATGTCTGCCGTGCGATCCAGGAACAGCCTGCAGGGGCGTGCACGAGCGCTCCTGCACTAATCCTGCATGGATAAAGCCCTCTGCTAAGTGCCAAACATAATCAACATGCTCCAAGGATTACAGTAATTTTTTTTATGAATGATTAAGTTATTGCTTCTTTTTTCAAGTCAAATACCCAGCTAGTATGAGTGTATATGAGTACACAAGCATAAATATGTATTTCTGTTAGTATGTTTTGCAATATTAAAATATTAAAGAAGCATCAGAGAATGGTTAAATGTAGGACATGCACAGCAGAAGCAATAGCATTAGTAGAAGAGAATGCCATTCTAGCCAGTGTGCAATGATACCCAGCTGGTTCCACAAAACAATGCCTAGACTAAAGTACTAGCTATAGTTAGACCCGCAGTCGAAAGGCATCAAAGTCTTCTTGAATTAACCTCAGGGAATTATGTTATTTAAAGAGTCCACATGGTCATGAGAGATTTGTCTGTGTGGGATACCGTGCATGACTCACTTAGAGGGTTATGTTATTTAAAGGGTGCACATAATCACAAGAGATTTGTCTAAGTGCTATACAATACATGTGCCACTCAGGGGGTTATGTTATTTAAAGGGTCCACAGGATCACAAAAGGTGTGTCTATCTTGTATGCAGTACATGAGGCACTCAGGGAATTATGTTATTTAAAGAGTCCACATGGTCATGAGAGATTTGTCTGTGTGGGATACCGTGCATGACTCACTTAGAGGTTATGTTATTTAAAGGGAGCACAGGGTCATGAGAGATGTGTGTATGTGTTATAGAGTGCATGATGCACTCAGGGGTTATGTTATTTAAGGGGTGTATAGGGTCCTGAGAGACTTGACTATGATGTATACTGTGCATTAAGCACTGAGGGGATTATGTTATTTAAAGGGTGCACAAGATCATGAGATATATGTCTTTGTGGGATGCAGTACATGAGGTACTCAGGGGTTATATTATTTACAGGATGCACAGGGTCATGAAAGATGTGTTTGTGGTATACAGCACATGAGGCACTCAGAGGTTATGTTATTTGCAGGGTGAAAAATGTCATGAGAAATGAGTATATGTGGTGTAGAGTACATGAGACACTCAGTGGGTTCTGTTATTTATAGAGTGCAGAGGGTCATAAGAGATGTGTCTTTGTCATATACAGTGCATAAAGTATTCAGTGGGTAATGTTACTTAAAGGGTACGCATGATCATGAGAGATGTCTGTCTATATGGTATACAGTGCACAGATCACTCAGGGAATTATGTTACTTAAGGGGTGTACGGGGTCATGAAAGATGTGTTAATTTTGTATACAGAGCATGGGACACTCAAGGGTTTATGTTATTTAAAGGATGCAGAACATTATATGCTGTGTGTTAAAGTGTTACTGTAATATATAGTACAGGACGTTTTAGAGAAGAGGATAAATTAAGGAGCGCATGTTGTCTTTCTTTGATGTTATATAGGGCAGCAAGTACTGCAGATTGCTTACATTATTTAAAAGGTAGACAGTGTAACAAGCAATGTTTTTGTGTTTAAAGAGTATATTAATTACTGAAGAGGTGGTTACATTATTTAAAGTGTGCATTATGTCACATGTTCTGTATCAATGTATTATATGGTAGAGAAGGCACTTGTGAGTTCTATCATTAAGTGTGCACACCTGAGTCAGTGAAGCAGGTACTTGGGGAGGTTGTCACCTCTATGCTTCAGTGCACAGAAGGGTAACATTATGCAGTCTTGCAGAAATACTACTCAAGGGAACTCTGATGGTGATCTGAAAGTAGAAAGGAGGCCAGCACTATGAGCTATACACTATTATCACACATGCCCGCACACTCACACACACGCACACATGCACACACACACACACACACACACACACACACACACACACACACACACACACACACACACACACACACACAAATACACAAACACACACACACACACACACACACACACACACACACACACACACACACACACACACACACACACACACACACATTTGAATGCAGACTGCTCAGTAGTATAGTACCTCATGCAGGGTATGGCTGTTCTATATATAGTGAACAACATTCATCATCTTGGTACACAATAGCACTACTTTTGTAGTGCTACTCTGATTTAGTGTGTTCGCCTGTTCCCTGCACTTTTTGTGGTCTTACCTCATGCAGTGCATACCATACTTCTCATGCAGTGCATACCATACTTCTGAATCTCTTCCAGAATGTTATGATTTATTCTATAGAACAGCACATTAGGATGGGATCAGATCACATTTCTTTGCAGTGCATTGAGCTTTATATGCTCCATGAGCTACTAGTTATAGAAAAAAGAAAGAAAGAAGTGTTTTATTGGCTTTAAATGTCAGTAAAGCACTTAGCGAGTGCTGCAGACAGATAGCTGCACATCTCTCAGCTTCTTTGGTTATGAATGCTGGAGGAATGAAGGATCAAAATCAGAGACAGTTTTTAAATATTGCTGTAATTTACTTTAAACTTTAAACAACAAGTTTTGCATAAGTATGCCATTTCTGAACAATAAGAAGTATAAAACTCTAAGTCTGGCATTTCTGACTGTGTGAAATTCTCAATGATTTACAGAAAATCAAAAAAAACACATTATGTGGGACAAAGCAAAATATGAGATGAACTCAAGAAGAGTTAACAAGCATGGACTGTAGGCAGAAGCAAAACTGTTTTACCATCAGTATCTGGCCTTTGCTGGCAGGCACTGACATCTGTTAGTCCCTAGTGGAAGACTCGACTGTAACAACTGTTAGGAGTTACTCATACACTGCTTAAGTGCTGTTAGAGTTGAGTCTTGTGCTAGAAAAGCTCTTAAGAAGTTTATCTTTTTCCTCATATTGTAGTGTAATTATGGCACTCTATGCACTACAAAATTGTTTGAAAGTTGTTATGATCAGTTGTCATGATACCATACTGCATAAATTGCTTGTCAGTGCAGGAGCTCAAGCAGGCAATATGTCTGCCGTGCGATCCAGGAACAGCCTGCAGGGGCGTGCACGAGCGCTCCTGCACTAATCCTGCATGGATAAAGCCCTCTGCTAAGTGCCAAACATAATCAACATGCTCCAAGGATTACAGTAATTTTTTTTATGAATGATTAAGTTATTGCTTCTTTTTTCAAGTCAAATACCCAGCTAGTATGAGTGTATATGAGTACACAAGCATAAATATGTATTTCTGTTAGTATGTTTTGCAATATTAAAATATTAAAGAAGCATCAGAGAATGGTTAAATGTAGGACATGCACAGCAGAAGCAATAGCATTAGTAGAAGAGAATGCCATTCTAGCCAGTGTGCAATGATACCCAGCTGGTTCCACAAAACAATGCCTAGACTAAAGTACTAGCTATAGTTAGACCCGCAGTCGAAAGGCATCAAAGTCTTCTTGAATTAACCTAAGAGGATATTGGAGACAGCACTTCCAGTGTACCACCTGCTATACCCAATTGCAATGCTTTACTTATCATTTCCACTTGAAACAAATGAAAGTGTATTTTGCCATTTCATGGTTATTACTATTGCAGTATGTTTTTCATAGTATGTCCAACTGTTTTGAAAAATTATGTCAAATTCATTGCCCCCTTACTTATTACTGAATTTGCAAGTACATTAACATTAGGACACAGCGAGAAAAAGCTGTTTTTTTATATAGTTATATATTCACTGATATTACATACAATTATGCATATATTACAATAAAACAAATGTACAAGTTCAGCAGCATTCCTTAACAGCTTTCTAGTGACTATGAGTATGGCAGCTAAAATAAATAACACTGTCCTCCGGATTCTCAAAAGCTTGCACGGAGTGCAAGATCGGTGCAGGAGCTCAAGCAGGCAATATGTCTGCCGTGCAATCCAGGAACAGCCTGCAGGGGCGTGCACGAGTGCTCCTGCACTAATCCTGCATGGATAAAGCCCTTGTATGCAAATCACCCCATTTGCAGGAGAAATCCATGCAAATGAGGTGATTTTGCAATCCAGGAAGCTTGCGACCATCCATGCAGGACTAGTGCAATCAGCAGAAATGTACTCAGTTAGTAACTGAGTACATTTCTGCAAAATCCAAAACGGAGTTATGACAGCTCCAAATAAACACTGCATATCATAGTAAGCATGCCAATGGCCAAGTATAAGGCCATTGGGATTGCAAACAATACAAAAAATAAAAAAATCAACTTTTATGTTTTTAGCCGATCTTGGCTGTTTAAGCGTAGGGTAGTGGGGCGCAAACGAGATCAGGGGAAAATAACAAAATGAACCTAAATTAAGCATTCTAACTAAAATTAGTATTCTGCCATGCAAGTCAATGGCAGGCAGAAGACAACCTGGCCAGTGAGAAGTGGTTGCTAAGGGGGAGGCTCAGTGTGAGACATGTGACTATACATTAGCAGGCAATCTTATGCAAATGAGTGGACGGATAGTGAATCCCAGTTTTCCCCAGCATGCTAGTCAGGTCCCAACAGTGTAAGAGTAGGAATAGCTTGGTGCAAGCCTAGGAGGTAGGTGACATCATGGGTGTGTGTCAGGCATACTGTAAGTGGATTGGAGCCCTGTGGCTTGGGTTTGCTCTTAGCTTAGAACAGCTAAGATAGGGGGTGTGTCTAAACCTGCCTAGCACTCTTTACAAAACCTAAGTGGGTGTGCACGCCATGCACCAGGTGTTACAGGAAGAAAAAAGAAGGCAACCAGGAAATAGCAGCACTGTGCACATTTGAGCACTCTGTTTTTGCGGCGTGCACACGGGCTTAAACAGGGAGGCAATGGGAAGGGAAAACAGCAGTAGGAAGGTAATCAAGGAGAACTAACTTAGCTGGCAGGTGAAATGTAGCAGAATCAGCCAAATTACACAGGCAGCAGACCAGTCCAGCCCAGAGCACAACTATAAACTAAGCAGACACCTTCCCCTCTGGTTTTTCCCACACTCTACACAACCGGTGTATACAAGCAGGGACATTTTAACAAACAAACCTACAAAATGAGAAGGGCTGCAGCAAGCAACATAGAACAACATGTGCAAGAGGCTGAGGGTGGTGAAGATGTGAATGCTGCTGAACAACCCACAGTGAGGAGATGGAGAAGAGTGTATAGACCCAGGGTAACCTACCAGGGGCTATATGAGCTGGAGATAGTGGAAAGCTATAGGGTGGACAGAGACCTCTTACAGCAAATTGTTGAGCTGTGCTGGCCACACCTGACACACCAAACTGACAGAGGGGAACCCATCCCAGTGGAAACCAAGGTATGTGTAGGCTTAGGTATACTAGCCACAGGTACCTCCCAAAGCACAACTGGGGATATCATGGGGATCTCACAAGCATCAGCATCCAGAGTATTCCACCAGTTCCTGGATGCCATTTCAGCACATTCCAGTAAGCACATATATTTCCTTAACATCCGTGAGGTGTTGACCAGTAATATGTGTCTCTTTCACCAAATAGCAGAATACCCTGGGGTAGTGGGTGCTATAGACTGCACGCACATATGCATCAAAGCACCACCTGGTGAGCAGGGTAGGGCCTACATCAACTGCAGGGGCATCCCTTCCATCAACTGCCAGGTTGTTTGTGATGCCCAAGGCATTATAATGAATGTGTGTGCTGGCTGCCCTGGGAGCTATGACGATTCCCACATATGGCATCTGATGCAGCGGTACCAGAGATTTGCCAATGGGGACATCCCCTACAGTCACCTAGTGGGGGATGCTGGGTACACACTGGAGCCATGGCTGATGACATGCATCAGAAATGCACACACACCTAAACAACAATGCCATAATGAGGCACACGCACAGGCCAGACATAAAACAGAGTGTATGTTTGAGATGCTCAGGTCATGGTTCCAGTGTCTAGACACATCTGGTGGAGCCTTGCAGTATTCACCAGCTACATGTACCCAAATTGTTATTACATGTCCTATGCTACACAATATGATCCTGTGGAAACAGCTGCAGTAGGAACAGCATGGGACAGGGCCACACAGCCCCCCACCAATGCCAAGACCTGCACAGGCACAGAGTGATTCAGAGGAGGAACAACTTGAGCCTGCCCCAGTAGGGAGATGGAAGCGTTCCCAGTATGCCATGGATGCGACAAAGAGGCAAAGCATAGCACATGCACTGACACAGTAGGGACCCAGGGAATGACACCTCTCTCTGACTTGCACATATAGTAAAATGGATGCCAAGCATGACACTGTCTGTGCTCAACCCTGTATAGGGAGTATACTATGTGCATCCGACATAGGCAGCCCTCCAGCAACATCCACAAGTCTGGCACACTCTCAAGGTAAGTCAATCAACCTACCAATTGCCAAATGGAGTAGAATGTGTCGTTACCTATAGCTATGGTATGGATGTGAGCATGCAAGGGAATTGGGTGGCTGAATATAATGGCAGCAGACAGTAGACACCCATAGTGGCATCATGATATCTGTAACACATACTGGAGTCACCATAGTAGCCAGTACTACACAGGGTGACAAAACCCACTGCAGGAAATGTGCTGAACGACATGTGTGTCCATGTGACCCACACATGCCAGTCAGGACAGTTCACATACCCAACAACAGTCTCAGCCAGCAGGACAGGTGTAGACAAACCCAACCAGAGCCTGTGCCATGGCCCCTGAATGATGGCTATGGTTAACCTCCTCCCAGGCCTATACAGACAGACCACAGCAGGGCAGGCAGTGGGATGTTAGTTCCGAAGAGTAGGAAGTCAGACATTAATATGTAGGGCAACCAATGCCACGATGTGTAGTACACTGGTATGCTTCCAGTCAGCATGATAGTTAGCAATACAGAATGAAATGGAGTACCTGACATACCAGTACAGCCATAGCAAATGTGTACAAGTGTCATGTGTGCCCCCCAAATCCTACATAGTAAAGTAATAACAGTCAGGTGCGCCCCCCCCGACTCTGTGTAGAAATGTAGAAATAGACAGGTGTGCCCTGCCATCCTACATAGTAATGTAATAACAGTCAGGTGTGCCTCCCCAATCCTGTGTAGAAATGTAGTAATAGTCAGGTGTGCTCCCCATCTTACATAGTAATGTAATAGTCAGGTGTGCCCCCCAATCCTGTGTAGAACTATAGTAATAGTCAGGTGTGCCCCCCATCCTACATAGTAATGTCATAACAGTCAGGTGTGCCCCCCAATCCTGTGTAGAAATGTAGAAATAGTCAGGTGTGCCTCCCCACTCCTGTGTAGAAATGTAGTAATAGTCAGGTGTGCCCCCATCCTATATAGTAATGTAATAACAGTCAGGTGTGCCCCCCCCATCCTGTGTAGAAATGTAGAAATAGTCAGGTGCCCTCCCAGCCTACATAGTAATGTAATAGCAGTCAGGTGTGCCCCCAATCCTGTGTAGAAATGTAGTAATAGTCAGGTGTGCACCCCCATCCTACATAGTAATGTAATAACAGCCAGGTGTGCACCCCAATCCTGTGTAGAAATGTAGAAATAGTCAGGTGTGCCCCCACATCCTACATAGTAATGCAATAACAGTCAGGTGTGCCCCCCCACTCCTGTGTAGAAATGTAGTAATAGTCAGGTGTGTACCCCCATCCTACATAGTAATGTAATAGCAGTCAGGTGTGCCCCCCAATCCTGTGTAGAAATGTAGAAACAGTCAGGTGTACCCCCCTGCTATGCAGACATGTAACAATCAAAGCCAAATGATTGATGGATACCCTGCAGAGACAGCAAGCTACCTGTCGGTGTACAACACAAAGTTCAGCATGGCAGCACAAACTACCTGGACATGATCTACACATTCAGTACAGACGACCATACTGGGCATGCTCACACACTTAGAGAAATGAAGGCAATGTCAGTCAACAACATACCTACAGGTCATACTGGGCATGCTCACACATGAAGGCCATGTTTGCAAACACCAGTGGACCAGACATATCTGGCAGTTGCAGTTGTTAGTGCAGACACTCGTCAGTATGCACCATCCATGCCTTGCACACACACAGTGGATAGGAATACAGACATATATGTCAGGACAACTCACTATAATAACCCAAAGGTAGATGTACATACATGTGTGGAAGAGGGTGATTGTGACAAGGAGCCATCAAGGCCTGTCCCACCCAGCTCACAGAAAAAGGGCTCCAAGCACATGAGGTGCAGATGTCACTCACTACAGATACTAGCCACCAGTATCTGTCAGCATTACAGACTATGTGGTGGACGTGCCACCTGTACAACATGATAGTACAAGGATGTAGTCATCTAGCTGCTGTATACACATACCTGTGAAATATGACCCTGTGTGTGCCTGCATGTGGTGTGTCAACCTCTAGGTGAATGGGTTATGGCCCATGCACAAACATTGCCCTCCCCATATCCCTACTATGACAAGCCTGCTGAGGTCATCAAATGTAAAATACACATTTAGGATAGCTGTAGTCCAATAGACTCCGTGGCATGTCCCATAACCGCGTACTGCTGAAGTGTGGTAAACTAGGTAAGTAGGAGTTCTAACCCCAGACTTGGCAACTGTGTGTTTGTGTGCATGTCTGTTTGTCTCTGACTGTGTAGAGAACAATGCTTTTTAGGGTACTCACACTCCCTACAAGTCATATACTTAACTTTGGCAAGGCTGCTGATGTCACCTACCTAGAAATACACTTCTGGGAAGGTTGCAGCCCAGTAATCTCTGTAGTGCATCCTGTAACTGTGTACTGCTGTAGTGTGATAAAGTAGTTAGGTAGGTGTTCTAATCCCAGACATGGCAAGTGTATATGTGTGCTTCTGTGAATGCCTGCCTATCTCTGACTGTGTTAAGAGCAATGCTTTTTATGGTACTCACACTCCTTACAATTCATATACTCAACTTTGGCAAGGCTGCTGATTTCACCCACCTAGAAATACACCTCTGGGAAGGTTGTAGCTTAGAAATCTCTGCAGCACATCCTGTAACTGCATATTGCTGTAATGTGATAAAGTAGTTGGGTAGGTGTTCTAATCGCAGACATGGCAACTGTGTATGTCTGACTCTGTCTGTGTAGAGAGCAATACTTTTTAGGGTACTCACACTCCTAACAATTCATATACTCAACTTTGGAAAAGACTGCTGATGTCACCCACCTAGAAATACACCTCTGGTAACCCAGTAATCTCTGTAGAATGTCCTGTAACTGTGTACTGCTGTTGTGTGCTAAAGTATTTAGGTAGGTGTTCTAATCTCAGATATGGCAAGTGTGTGTGTATCTATCTGTCTGACTGACGCTGTGTGTGTAGAGAGCAATGCTTTTTAGGGTACTCACACTCCTTACAATTCATATACTCAACTTTGGCAAGGCTGCTGATGTCATCCACCTAGAAATACATCTCTGTGAATATTGTATCACAGTAATCTCTGTAGCACATGCCATAACTGCGTACTGCTGTAGTGTGCTTTAGAACTGTGGTAGGGTTCCATCCCCACCCATGGCAGTTCTGGATGTTTTGTGTGTGTTTCAATGTCTGTGTATGGAGCAATGCATTATAGGCTAGTCACACTCAGTACATTTCAAATGGCCTACTTTGGCAATCCTGCTGATGTCATTCATTGTGAAATACACCTTTGAGGAAGGAGTTCTCCAGTAATCCCTGTGGTGTGTCCTATAACAGTTCCATGCTGTAGTGTGATACAGACCTCTGTTAGGAGTTCTATACCCACACATGTCAGTTGTGGATGTTCTGTGTGTGTGTGTGTGTCTGTCTGTGTAGGGAGCAATGTGTTTTCGGCTAGTCACACTCACTACAATTCAAATGGCCTACTTTGGCAATCCTGCTGATGTCATTCAATGTGGAGTACTCCAGTAATCTCTGTGGTGCATCCTATAACTGCATAGTGCTGTAGTGTAATAAACTAGGTAGGTAGGGGTTCTACTCCCAGACATGACAGGTGTTTGTGTGTGTTTGTAACTCATATCCTCTGTGGATGTGAGTGTATGACTCCTGTGGCCAATGTGGAGTGGGTTTTGCATATTTCTTATCTGGTGACCCTATTATATATCACAATGTTCACCATACAGGGATAACAGATGTGAAATAGCTGAGAGGCTGGGATGCAAAGCCATATCCATACATGTGACAGCAGGGCCAAGCAATCACAGTTAGCAACCCGAGTATTACCCAGAGCACACTCTCAAACCATGTCTCATACACACATGCCTAGGCAACAGCCAATATGTGAGTAGTACACTGTATACTGGCCACCAATAGTAACTATGGGGTGATAGCAGTGGGCTACAGAGGGAATGTCACCCTGTCTATCTGTCCAATATGCACATACATGCAGACAGTGTACCTACCCCATGTTCCCCAATGGAAACCTGCAACACCTATGTTGCCATCACATGTGACCCACAAAGGACATACCATGCCTGACAACATGCCCTGTATTGACAGATGCCACTGACACCAGGGAATGCCGTTAGCATGTTATCATTGTAGGTGCAGGGTAAACCTGCTGCCCATTACCAGACTGGCAAGACTGGCACATCTGATAATCTATTTTCACAACATGGGCCAGACACCCCAGGTACAGTTCCACATGTCACTGTACATGCATGTGGGAGGTATGCACATCCCAGACACCATCCATGTCATGAACTAAGGAACACATACATGCAAGCGATGCACAGCATTGGCCACAAACAATAGTCACACAGGAGACTGAATGGGAGATACAATACCCACCTGTGTGGGCAAATGCAGACACTACAGGCCTGAGCCACAATGCAGACCATTGTCATGTGGCATGATGCCAAGGTATACCCATCGCCTAGCCTTGTACTGCTGTCTGGCACAGTTGACCACTACACACCCATGCAGACATGCATGTCAGTACTGGCACCCATTGTGTTTGTGTGTGTTGTATGGTGTGTATGTTCACATCCACACTCCCTACAACCCCCATGGGCATACTGTAGCATGTTGACTGATGTCAGACACCTCCCCATACCCTTTGCCCATACAACCCCGTATGACCCATGTGGTGCATGTGATACCTGCACAGTGATGTGTTGTAGCATTCCCACTACTGATGAGTTGCAATCCTAGCCCTGACAAGTGTGTCAATGTGTGTGCATCCCTGTGAGATTGTGGCTGTGTTGATGCTGGCACCTGTTCATGTAGACAGGCACGTGTATGTCACCTTCCATATAGCTACCATATCCCTGTTGCAGATGTCACTCACCATCGCATATATGGTCTGAGGGCTCCACAACAAGTAACCCATGTGGCACATCCAATAACTGCATACAACTGTGATGGCACTACATAGTTTTCAGGAGTTTGATACCCTGTGCTAGTAGGTGTGTGACACAAACATACCTAAGTTTTACTCTCCCACCCCTCCCTGATTTGTCTTTGCCTCTGTCTGCCTCACCCACTCCCTCTCTGGTGGATGTGGAGACCTACACCTGCTTTGCTTAGGCAGCAGCATGTGTATTTTAAGTGATGCTCATGATCAGCTGATATCCTTTGCATGAATTGCAGCCTTCCCCTAGCTGATTGCATGTGCAACAGCTGTGGTAACATTCTCATAGCCAATTGCATGGAAACACATTCCAGTATCTAGGAACATCATGTTGGTGTTGGCCCTTTTTTTGCACTGTGAGCAGGAACTAAATCTGTTGTTTGCCAAACAACATCTCAGATGGATTGGGGATTTACCTCTAACAACATACACTGTGGAAACAGGGCAACACACAGGAGGGGGATGCACCTGACCTGACTACAGTCTGTAAGTGCTGTTATACTGCATTTGGAGTAATGTTGGTTTAACAGTGTGTGTGTGGATATGGCTGTCCTACCTGTCTCAATACCTGCCATGTCAGTTCCATATTTATGAAGAATCCCCATCTGCAGGGTTATCTGCAGACTGGGCAGTGTGTTGTGCCTTTGGTTTCATGTGTTAGACATGGAGCATCTATCCATGGACTTCAGAAGAAAGTGTGAGGATTGCACTCTGTAGATGGTGAAAGCCATGACAGTTACTGACTTCATATCCCTCATAGGACATATGTTGCAACAAACCCCATTACAACAGTAAATGTATGAGTTTATCACAGCAACATGTCAATATTGGGCCTGTGTAGGTGCTTCCAGACACAACTCGGTCAACCTTTGTACATATGTCATGCATTAAGAGGTGCATATATGCTTTACACCATAATTAGTGTCATCATATCTGATAACAAGCTAGTGATATATCAGACTGCTGCACATGTTATGTACAGTAGGGGTTATATTTCATGACATAACCTGGACAATCTGTGGATGTTTGCACAGTACTGAGGTCTGTGTACATATGGTGAATGTCAACAGTGTGTGTGTTGTTAATATGTACCCTAGCCTGTGTACAGACTGTGGTCCATAGGTTCATAGGTAGGTACCCAAGGGCCTACGTAAGTGAAGCCAACAAGGCTCACTGGCTTATGCTACCCAAGAAAGTTATTTTCCTGTGCCACTGTCGAGCAGAGACACAGAAGTGATCCCCGGGGTCTATTTCCTATTTCCCATCCACTCATCAAGATTTTTCTTGAAGAGTGCTAATGGAGAACTTTGCTTGACATAGATTGGTAGCCTGTTCCAGAGTAAGGGAAGTCTCTGGGACAGGAATCTATCCCTCCAGCATGTCCTGTTTATTGTGGTGACAAGTTTTATGTCCCTAGATCATGTAGCTCAGAGGGATTGGGATTTCTTTAGGTGTAGCATGTCCAACAGCTCTGGGTTTGACATAGCTTTATATTTTAGGCAGAGATCACCTCTCAGTAGGTGACATGCTACGGAGTAAAGCTGGAGTTTTTTGAGATGGTCAGTGTAGGGCATTTCTTTGAGGCCAGTAATCCTCTTTGTGAGGTACTTCTATGGCCTTTCCAGCTGCTGCAGATGTCTTGTGAGGTGCATTCCAAAAGGGCTGTTGTACTCTATAATGGGTCTAATGAGTGTCAAGTAGAGAGGAACAATGACCTCTTTTTTCCTGGATGAGAACCCTTTTATGATGAAGTGTGCCACGTAGAAGGACTTCCTGACTACTGAGGCAATGTGACTATCAAAGGAGAGACTACTGTCCACCTGGGTTCCAAGGTCTTTTATCACACATTTGGTGTTAAGTAGATTGCTGCCTATGTGGTAGTTCATGGGTACAGAGTTTTTACCAAAGGGGATGACACTGCACTTTTTGGCATTGAGCTTGAGGTCATGGCTCTGACACCAGGCATCTGTCTCAGCGAGGCCCGTCTGTACGGTGTCCACATCATTTGGGGACTTGACTATGGCTCCTAGGTTGCAGTCATCTGCAAACTTCATTAGCCAGAGGCATTCTGTGTTAGCCTGTACTTCAGAGAAGTAGATACCAAACAGGAGAGGTCCCAGGATGGAACCTTGTGGTACTCCACATGTCACTGCTTTGAGGTCAGATTTGGAGTCTGCAACCTTTACAGTGTCGGTTCTGTCAGTGAGCCAGTTGGCAACCCATCTTGTGATGTATGGATTTATACCTAGTTTAGTGAGTTTAGCTATAATTCCAGAATGGGGGATGGTGTCAAAAGCCTTGGCGAGGTCAAGATAGGCTGTGTGAACTACCTTGCCCTCATCTACAGCTCTGGTGACTGCCTCAAAGAAGTTGATCAGGTTCAGGAGGCATGATCTGCCTTTCACAAACCCGAACTTGGTGGAATCCAGAGTTTGGAGGTTCCCAAAGTCTTTGTTAATGAGTTCCATGATGATACGTTCCATGGCCTTGCAGACTGAGCTCGTCAGGCTAATAGGTCGATAGTTCCAAGAATCAGTGGTGGCTCCCCCTTTGTGGAGTGGGATAACTGTTGCTGTGTGCCATTCAGTGGGCAGAAAGCCTGATGTGAGGCTATTATTGAACACGGTGCTTAAGTGGGGAGCCAGTTCAATCTGAAGTCTTATGGCAGATGTCATTGTTCTAGTTCACATCCTGTCTGATGTTACATGCTGCTCCACTGTATGGTACCATATTGGCGTACATGTTTGTAGGGCCATACACACACATGTGCCATACCACAGACAGCCATCAGACCAAACTGTGTAGCAGCCTAGTATATGTAGGGTCAGTCTGTGAGTGTCACATATGAGGATGGTGTTGAACAGTTCATAGTCCATATACTGTAATATTATGCTAGCTTAACATATGTGGCTGTGGCTGTGTTCACATTTGTTGTGGTTATGCACTTTCTCACAGGTGTATCTTACCCTGTGCTGTGACATGCCTGTAGAGCCTGCTATATATGCAGGTACATGTGCATTCCCCCATAGGAGATGTAGGCCAGTGTTGAGCCAGTCTGCCTGTAGCCTGCACAGTGCATTGTTACATGCCTAGCAGCTTACTGTACTTACCCAGTGAGAAGTCATGTGCAGATACTTGCCAGATATACTGCTGCTGGGCCTCCTTTAACAGTCATGTATGTCATACAGAACAGTGGGATGCTGTACAGATGTATGTCAATATCTAGTGGGTAGTATGTGGCCATGGCACCCCTGTATCAGCTGTCATTATGTGTCAGGCCAGACAGCGGTATGTGAATGCATAATCTATGATGGCAAATGTATACCAGTCATTATGTGTTATACCCATCTACATGGCTGTCTACATGCATATTGTCAGGCATGGTACACATGTGCACTAAGGGGTTATGCGCATACCTCTGGACTGTACAGAGTGTGTCAGAATGTCCACATATATTGGGCAATATCTCTGCTGCAGTCCACAGGGGCATTACTTGCTAGCAGTGGTACTTTACTATGATGTCCTTCGGATTTCCGTCAGAAGCCAATGGCACACATGTTATAAGCAGATGTGACCTCTCACACACACCATGTCTGGGAAGACAATCCCAGTGACAGTAGCAATAGTCTACTAATATACATACCTGGCATCCCCTTGTACTACGACTTTGGGACTATAGAGGCTGAAATAATTGTACATATATTCATCCAGATAGTCATGCATACATATATATATATATATATATATATATATATATATATATATATATATATATTATTACACATGTGTAGTACTTCCAATTACCACTGTCTTGGCAACCACCTACTATAAATCCCTACATCATTTGGGCGTGGTCCCTTTAAATTTCCTGTGTGATGGACATCCTTCCTGTGTGTGGGGATCAGTGTTACAGACAGCAGGTAGCAATACCTCTTACAGGAGAAGTGACACACTCAGGGCAGCCACATATTTGTAGGAGGTTTAGGAACTACAGACAGAGTGCGAGTAGAATTGTGTTATGCTTTGTATTGTACTGGTGTTACAGGGTGTATGTGTACATACTAGTTTACCTTGGAATGCAGTCTGTCTGCATAGCTCACAACTGTGGGCCTATCCTCTTGCTGGCCAGAGGTATGCCTATCATGTTTTGTCTGTCCAGCACACAGGTCCTGTGTCAGCTAATTCACTGGCAGTGTGTGTGTTGAGTGCTATCAGTACATGGCTACATCCATTTCTATTTCTAACCTCAATTCCCTGACTAAGGGTATGTTGCAGACTATCCTGTAGCACCAGTAACTTGCTTAGTGTATGGCAACAGTTTTCCACATATGTGCCTGTGTTCCAGCCTCTGTCCTCCACCTACATACCAAGTTTTGCACATATGTCATACTGTTGGGGGTTGTTCTGTAGTGGGCTGTGAGTATATTACACTGCCATTGCTGCCATTAGTCCACTGCTTTTGTATCCCCCACACATACGGTGGGGCTGAGGCCATATGCATTTGGGTGTCACCTACACAATACATGTGTGCCCTTATGCACTCCAGAAGCCAGTGTATGTAATAGTGGTATATGGCCCTGCATTATTGAGTCTGGAGGGAGCACCATACAAAACCTAGGCTGTTACAAAATGTAGGGGTATCAGAGGTGAGCTGCCTTAAGGTATCTGGATGTACAGTACCGTATACATCACCTATATTTACATTACTTACATAAATTGGGTTAATGCAAGCGTACTGCCTCCTGCCATACAGACTATTCTGTTTGTCAGTGTGCTTGTGATGGTGTCAGTTATGCCTTGTTATGTAACAGTTACAACCCATTTGGTCACATGACGCCTTTACCACCTACTGATTTTGTACAGAGTATAGATAGAGGCTGCTGAACTATACACCTGCATTACATACTGTTGATTGTTTGGTATCCTGTGGCCCAGTCTGTCTTCACTATTGTACAGTTTGATGGGCTTGGCCTGGACAGCGACAGTTTTGAACCTTTCCAGACTACTGTATTAGTATAACTGTTTCACAGTTGCATTCTACTGTTAATATGGATGTCAGTGTCTGAACAGCTATATGACATGGCATTTAGAACTTTAATAGTACACAATTAAAGGTTTTCCATTTCTGCAAACCTGTGTGTGGTGTTTTTCTTATGACCTCTCTGTGGGTATATGTTGCAGGCAACGATTGTCATTTGTATGGATGGCCCATACAGTGTTTAGTTGTTCAAGTGTTAACTGTAGGCATAGTGGCTGTTCCATATTGTGTGCACCTTCTACATATGTATCTTACTGTACATATACCTGCGTGTGTATGTGTAGTCACATGTATATGTATATGTGTGTGTGTATATATATATATATATATATATATATATATATATATATATATATATATATATATTTATATATATATATATATATATATATATATATATATATATATATATATATATATATATATATATATATATATATATATATATATATATATATATATATATATATATATATATATCTGTATCTGCATATCTGCATATCTGTGTCTGTGTATCTGTATCCTGAGGATGTTGATGGCTTCCACATTTTACATTTCCTATGGGAGGCAGATTGTACTGCATGATATGTTATCAATATTACCAATACCAGCCTGACATCATATGGGTGGGATGTAGTACTGTTAACATCTTGTGCCCATGTCATGTCAGGTCCTGGATTTGAGATCTGCAGCACTTGGTAGTGTATTGCAGGGCGGACGTGTTTGGCTGTGGGGGGGAATGCATATTTGTACAAGACGTATAGTGTGTTGGGCCTCTCAATCCCATTAAAGGTGCATGTGGAAATATGTGTTTTTGTTAATCTGCCATTGCTATCTACAGATGTATGGCCATATATACCTATATATATATATATATATATATATATATATATATATATATATCTGCTTACATATATATAACTATGTCCGTATATATTTACATAGATATATATCTGCGTACACATATGTAACTTGCTTTGTATATGTAGACATATAGGTGTAGACACATATATTTGTCGATGTAGCCATTTGCATGCATATATGTTCATACACATTAATATATATGTATATATTTTTAGAAATATATATATATATATATATATATATATATATATATATATATATATATATATACATATGTTGTATCTGTTTAGATATTAATATATTTACACACACATACATCTACATGTTGGTATACATTCTCTGTACAGTTGCATGACTGAACTGGATGATACGTTTCTGAAAACACTGGAGTTATTTATATTTGGCATGGCTTAGTGGTAAATCACTTTGTGTATGATGTGCAGGGTCCTGGGTTTGAGCCTTACAGAGGCTTTTTTTGTTGCTCGGCAGAACAACGTCCATTGGCTACATAGTGATTAAGGCACTTTTAAGCAGTTGTAAGTGGGTTTGCACAGGTTTGCACAGAGGTAAGCACTGCTAACATCAGGTCACACTTTCATCTACTCAGTTAAGTTCCATATTGCTTAATCTGTGTAGGCAGTGCTTACCCCCATGCAGACGCACTTAAACACGCTTACTAGTGTTTACATATGCTTACTACTGCTTATTTGTACTTAAACCTGCTTACTAGTGCCTTATTCATTATGACACTGACAGTTCATATGTGCATTTCCTGCAGTACTCTAGTTCATAAATATGTGTTATTTAGTGGGTTTTGCAGCAACAAAATTGGTTATAACGTGCTTTGCCATGTAAAATAGACTGTGCTTAATTGGGAGTCGAACTGGGAATGCCTGCTCATTAGGTGGATGCTCTGCCCACTACACTATTGCTGTGCTGCTTTATTTGCCTATATCTTCCATAATTTCATACCCATGGTTCCTTCCCACACTCCCTGAGCTCCATGTACACAGCAACCATCCATTCTCCAGTTGCTAGCCCAGCCATACCACACCTCCACATATTGCCCTCTCTCCACGTCTCGGTACTCATCCAGTATACTGTCTCTACCTAAGCTTCTTCAGGCTTTTCATCCATTTAGTCCACATACATACGAGCCTTGCCTTGTTCATCTTTTGAGACATTTGTAGACAATGGTTTGACTCAAAGTTTTTGGTTCATCCTGCCAGGGATGGACGTGTTTTTGTGTCAAGACTTAGCTGGTCTACACTGTTTCTCCCACTGGTAGCATCCTGCCAGGGGTTTGAAAAGCAGCGGTTTGCTCATACACCTGCCCAGCCTCATCTCCCGATTCCACGGAACCGTCGTCCCAGGTTTGACATTCTGAGCATGGAGCACACCCACACAACATATATCAATGTGCACCGTTTTTTATTATTTTCTTAACTTTTTGCAAGACTACTGTTCTCACATTATGATTTGACATGCACTGTTTCTTTGATATACATAGACTGCTCAAAATACTGTGTTTGAGCAAAGTACAATGGTTGTTCGTATTAATCTACATAATTGCATGCATTTCCTATACTGTTGAATGACTGTGCTGGATGATATGTTTGTGATAACATCAGCTGTATGTGTATCTGCCATGGCTTAGTGGTAAATCACTTTGCCTATAGTGTGCAGGGTCTGGGGTTTGCAACTTAGGAGTGCAGATTCTTTTGTTGCTGGGTAGGATGAGAGCTGTTGGATACAGAGTGTCTAAGGCACTTTTAAGCAATTGTGTGTGGGTTTGCATGGGTTTGTGCAGAGGTAAGCAATGCTAACCTCCGGTTACAGCTTCTTACACTCAGTTAGCTTCTACATTGCTTAACCAGTGTAGGCATTGCTTACCGCCATGCAAACAGGCTTAAACCCACTTACTGCTGCTTAAAAGTGCTTACTCCCACTTACCCCCATGCTAATTTATTTAAAAGAAAAGAAAAAGGGGTTGATAGGAAAGTGGTGAAAAAAGGAGCACAAATAGGAAAGGCAGTAGAGAAAATAGCCAGGAATGTGCAGGAAGGCTGAAGGGAAGGTCCATAGCTGCCCATTTCTTCTACAGCAACAGCTGTGCATATACACTGAATTTGGAGGTAGATTTGGACACTCAAACCCTTGGGTGGGGGTGAGGACATCAATAATAAGTTGTGATGCCAATTAGACCAGATTACATGTGTCAAGTGGACATGTGCAAAATGGATAGCTATGTATGGGGCGAGATTTTTTTGTGGGAAAAGATTGCCCTTTTTTTTTCTTTTTCAGGTGAGAGTGGGAAGTTGGGGAGGGGTAGTAGGAATATTTGGGGAGGTAGGTTGGGTAGTTTAACAGACAAGACAAATAAGATGCATACAGGGGCGGTATATGACACATGTGGGGGGGTAAACACCTTGGACGGGGAGGGGAAGTCGCAAGCCCATGAGCCCCCAAATGGAAACAGTGGGACTGAGGACCCCACCCATGGGCAGTGACCACTGCACCTTCACGGCCCCAAATGTGGCTGTGCTGGGGGCTGGGTAGAAAGGGCAGGCTCACCCTCTAATTGCACCACGTAGCCCTCAAGCTGGCACAGCTGGTATCAAATCTCCTTGTCAAGCTCCCTACACACCACTGCCAGGACCTGATGGCGGGTGACAGGTACCTATCTGCCTCCACTCCCGGGGGTGGCTGGGCCCCATTCCCTGCGGTGGTTCCACCTGAAGGTGGTGCAGGGCCAATGAAGGAGGAGGTCCCAGGCTGGGCCCCAGACATGCCCGGTGCCATGGCCAGCTGAGGTGGGACAGGTGGGTCCGCTGGGACCGGCCTTCACATACGAGCTATGGTTTTGCAGTTTTAAGAAAGATATCAGTTAGTCATAGTCAACCCCATTCAGGATTAGTTATAACAGCATGCATAGGTATTCCCATTAACCCAAGACACCAGTTTACAACAGTTGCAGATCAAGCAGAACACATGCATATATATGGGACAACAGTGGCCATTACAACAGCATGCAGGTTTCATTGACGGCAACAGGCCACCAATATGGGAGTATTTTAACATGGCACATGCATAGAACCAAATATGAATATTTATAAAACAATAGGGCATATGTCCCAACAGAAGTTTGGAGTGTACACGTACCCATTGAGGTGGGTAATAAGGTTATTGTTGCACATATGGAGGCAGTGAGACAAGAGGTCAATTACCAACTAATATGTCCCTGTAGTTTTCACAACTTTCTTCGTCATTGCAGTGATCTGTCCCTTACATGTATTATTACACTACCCAATGTCCTTACTTTGTACAATGGTATGTTTGTAGATTAGTATATGCATGGACTGTGTCATACATATAGTCAACACCTCTTACCTGTTATATCTGTTGAGAAAATCATTGCTAACACTACCTGACACTTTCTACACATACTCCCAGATTCCATGCTTGTAGACAAGTATATACGTGACCTGTGTAGTACCTACAGTCTACACCTCTTACCTGTTATAGCTGTGGAGAAAATCTTTGTTAACACTACCTGACAAGTTGTAGACATACTTTCAGATTTCATGTTGCTCTTATACACATACCTAACAATCTGTTATTGCACACACTCTGGTCAAGGCATGACAGGATGCAGGTGTTAATGTGACATATATTGAGAACTGCTGTCATACACTTTGGGTGAGATGCTACAATGACAGGTTTGTTTCCGTATACATTTTCTTTTTATGTTCAGGTCTGACTATCCATTATATGTCAGTATAAGCTGCCTACATTTCTTCGATCATCACACTGATTTGTCAGGGGAACAGGTTACCAGGCAGCAGATTTGGGCCAGTTATCTGGACATGCTGGGCAGATCGAACAGTTGAGGGGCATGACTATGCATGCAGCTTACTACCTGAACATTCTGCCACAGTCTGTACAGTTGATGGTTATGATTATGCTTACAGCGTACTATCTGAACATTCCAGCAAAGTCTGTACAGTTGATGGGTCTAATTATGCATACAGCTTTCTATGTGAACATTCTCACAAACTCTGTACAGTTGTGGGGTATGATTATGCCTACAACTTACTACCACTCCCGGGATTTGAGCCCCTGCTGAGTGTGGTAAAAATATTACAGTTATCACAGTACATCGTGCTATCAGGGAATTGGTGTAAAGCATTCCGATGGTTTCTGTCTAAGTTTTCCTCAGTTGTTCTATATGACTGATCTCTTGGGACTTCCAACATTGTTATACTGAACTTCCTACACATTTTAACTGCATTCAACAGTGTGGGAACACTGCTTAATACAACAGTACTATTTATATAATACAACACTACAACAACATATGAAAGCAGGATGTACACAAGGACTCCAGGAGTATACTTTTATTCACAAGATATTACACCTTTATTTCCATGCAACCTATATGACAGTCTTCCTGCCATATTGTCTGGTTTATTCAGTACATCCCATACACAATGCACTTCTTTACTAGTACAACACTTTCCAGAACTGTTATACTTATTTTTTATGACAGTGCATGTGGGAATATTACTAACCTGCCTCGCGATGCAGACTTTGCAGCCTAGCAGCATGGGCTTGCTGGTTTGCAGCCCGCTCATCTGCAGCTGTTAGAAATACAATGATATTTAGCTATTACCTATCCATAATATACACAAGTTAGGCAATCATTAGCTACTTAGTAGAATGGGTACTTACTCAGTGCTGGGGCATCAGCCATCTGCCTTGCTTCTTGGATCCACTGGTCCAAGAGATCACCCCTCCGCTGCTTCAGGTCAGCATGGTGATGCCTGACCACCTGCTCACCAGTCCGGGGGATACCAGTGGCACTGGTGAGGTCATGGGTGAGACTGTCCCAGGCCTCCAGTTTATACTGAGAGCCCTCGTACTGGCCCTGCAGTAGTCTCTCCTCATGGTGTTTTACCAGGAGCCATACCATGAATCTGGACTCCTGGGTTCCCCAGTGCTGCGCTCTAAATCGAGTGCCTTCCCCAACGCCAGCCATTCTGCCTACAGTAAGGAGCTGCAACCAGGTATGGGAATTATTGGTGCCTGTGGGGTTTAAATACACCCGATTTCCCGCACTTTCCTGTGATTGGATGGTTTTGAAAAGGCTAAGCTATGGGCACACCTGCTTACCTAATGGTGGCATTGCTTAAAGGGGCATACCACTGGGCAGATTGAGTTAGCCGGCCTACAGATTGCTTACCCCAACTAAGCTAAGCTGTGCAATGCTTAGCATTGTTTAATATTTAGTTTGCATTATATTTTCCTTTTGGCATTGATGTATTATTTGTTACATGCTATATATGTGTGTGGTATCCGTGATTCATGTGTACATACACTGTATGGGGTCCTGGGGACTTCAACACTTTATTACAATAACACCTCACATCTGGCCTTACTGCAGTACTCCAATTCACATATTTATGTTATGTAGCAGGTTATACAACATCACACTGTACATAGATTCCTTTCCCATGTTCAGTTTGATTTCCTATGGTGAAGATTTGTTTGTTGAAACCTCACTCTTGTGTACTGCTATGATGGCTTAGTGATTAACTACTGTGACTGTAGTGTACAGTGTTTTGGGTTCAAGCCTTGCAGAGGCTGTTTATTTTGCTGCTAGGCAGAACACGGGCCGTTGGATAGAAAGTGGTTAAGACAGTTTAAAGCAGTTGTAGGCGGGTTAGCGTGGAGCTAAGCAGTACTTACTTCCGGTTACAGTTTCTTACACTCAGTTAGCTTCTACTTTGCTTAATCTGTATAGGCAATGCTTACCCCCATGCAAACACACTTAAACACGCTTACTAGTGCTTATATATGCTTACTACTGCTTATTTGTGCTTAACCCTGCTTACTAGTGCCTTATTCATTATGACACTGACACTTCACATGTGTATTTAATGCAGTACTCCAGTTCACATTTGAATGTTATTTAGTAGGTTATACAGCAAAAAAATGTTCATACACAGATTTCACATGGAAAATGGAATGTGCTGCAGTGGGACTCGAATCGGGAATGCCTGCTCATAAGGCAAGTCCTCTGCCCACTACAATATTGCTATACTGCTTCATTTGCATATATCCTCCTTGTTATCCTCTTCAGCCATTTAAGCTGCATTAACTGTAGCTAAGCGATGGGCACACCAGTGCACTTACGGTTAGCTTTAATCGGATTTTTAATAAAAATAAAAGGGTTTCTTCTTTTAATTTATATGTCCTGTTGCTGTTGTACACATGGTGAACTGTTGGTGGGGATATGAGGACACCTATGAGCGATCTCACTCATTTCTTAACAGCTTCTGCTGTTCTACATTGCAGGGGTGTGTTTATTCTGAGACCTCTGCTCTCAGACATGCCCCCTGCACTCGTACTTGCTCCCTATAAGCCTAGGAGCTCTGGCAGCCACCTTCAATATTATGCTTGGCACGCTGCCGTCCTGCTCCTACACGGGCGCTTCTGTACAGGACTAGCCTAGTCCTGCACGGAAGGTTAGTGAATCCGAGGGTATGTGTTATACTTAATATGTTGCAATTATAGACTCACTGTGTTTTACTGATTCTTTTTGAATGAAATCTGTCATTTATTATTACAGATACAGTGTTCCAACACTTATTATAGACTTAGTTTGCAATTCTCCTTTTTCCATGAAAATAATTTGAAGGTTCACTGCAGTTTTAAAATGCTGCCAGTTTTTTTAAGCTTACTATAATAACATATACAGTATAAACAATAATGTAGGAAATCATATTATTTAATATCTGGAATGACTTATTTACTTTAAAATATGAATATTTTTTTTTTGTGATTAAGAGGTCAGATGTTTGGAACTTCAGAAATAAAAAAACAGCACTACCACACAAGTGCATCTTTTACAACTGATTATTTACAAAATAGACTACCATCTCTTTAAATAATGATATCAGTTTTACTTTCTAATTTTTACTTTTGTGGTATTATCTTCTTTGTTTATATTCTTCCTTGGCCTGATTCCCTCTGGATTTGCATGTAGATAAGCCCAGGTGCTCATTTGTCTCACTGCATGGAATCATTGTAAAAAGTTAATGCCCACCAAGTAGCTTGCAAAAATAGGACACTGCAGATCTGCATTTTTAAAGTAACAGCTTTTGCTAACATTTAACATTTAAGTAGTCAGATGTAAGACTCCATTCTGTTTTGCAGCATTGTCCATGAATGCTTATCTTGTTACTGTTGCCTGTCTAAAGTTATCCTGAATTAATTGGCTCTATGTCCCACAGGAAATAATAAAATAGTGGAGCAAGCAAAGCTTTCAGTAGCATCTGCAATGTCGAAGAATGCTGTTGTACCCATTTTTCTTTTTGTTTATTATTGACCATGACCTTTGACAGAGTAATTGGTTTGGGACATCCTAACATTTGTTACTAGTTATATGTCTGCCATGACAAAAAAAAAAAAAAAAAAAGAAAACAGATATTTTCATTTTAACACCCTTTTCCACTTAAAACAGTTTCTCCTGCATCCTGATGTTCCCAGGGATATATAATATACTACAGAGATGACCACACACTGAACAAATGTTTAAATCTGGCTAAATCAACAGAATGTGTCATGAATATTTATACACTCTGTAAATGCTGACATAAATATTTAAGGGATTCTGTACTTAAGCAGTTTTGAACGTAAGGCTATCTGAAGCAATCAATTGCAGGAATTCTCTATAATAAGTTTCACTACTTCTAAAATATATTGCCTTTTACCATAATTTTATAAATTTCTTATTATATTTCATACTGCCACATGGATTTGCTTAAAGATAACTCTTTTTCTTTCTGCAATGGTAGAGCAAGGACCTTAACAGTTTGGGAAGAAACTGGAGTACAGCTTTTGTGCTCAAATTAACCTATCCTTTATGGTTAGAGGTTGGACTTACCCATCCCATGGTTGACAATTATATATTACCCCTTAATGAAAATAACTGTGGTCATACCATAAATAGTTTGGGGGGATCCATGCATGGAATAAAAAATTTAGGAGCTGCCTCTGTCCATTAGTAGTACAGGAGTCAGTCCTGGGGTAAATTTTCTGTTTCCATGCATTGATTCATGTTACGCATGAATATTGACAGGGATGAACTGTCCATATAGTGATATTCTGCGCAAGATACATCTAGAGATAGATATAGATATATCTATAGGTATAGATACATAGTTGCAGGTGGTGTGGGGAATACAGTCCCACATGTGGGTAGGGCTCATATAGTTTGGCCTGCAAAGAATAGTTAAAGCTTTTTTTTTGATTTCTGACAATGCAGTGTTGTATGTCTGAGTTTTATAAAATGGCTTTTGATGTGTTGACATCTATCTAAGTGCTGCTGGTGTTTCTGCAGTTTAGTAAACTGTCTAATGATCTCCCTAGAGATAAGAAGCTGTGGTCTACCCATTTTAGAAAATGAATACAATCAATGAATGAATATGAAATCCCAGTCCAGAGTCTGACTTTCCAGCCTCTCTAATGGCAAAGAGACTGCTGCACCATAAATTAGTATCACCACTTTTGTAGCACTGAATCTAAGAGGTGTAGTATTGCTGAAAGTTTCGGAACAGAGTTGTGATCATAGTTTACCAGTCATAAGTATAATCTCAGTTGCAGCAAATGGATGCCTTGAGCACAATCTATCTGCAAGCTGTCTTGAAACTTGCATAGCCCAGTCTTTACAGTTATATAATCACAGTAAGACAACTCATCTTTGAAAAAGTCAGGAACAGATCAAAAATACTTGACTATGTGGTAAAGATCATTTTAATGTGCATGGTCTTTTGTTACCAAATAATTCATCATATGTGATGTTAACACAGCAGTGCTATATTATTGCTACAGGTGTGCTTGCAGAGTGTACAAGCAAATAATGTAGTATAGCTTTAATGCAATATCCACATAGCAAATACCAAAATTCAAATGATGGGACCTTGTTGTAAGGCAGAGTTATGAGATATGTGTTTTTCTCTATTTTTTCCCTTTCTTTTTTGTGTCTTTTTTGTCTAGCATCAACTGTCTTGTGACCCATATCATTTAGGAAAGGAGGTTACCTGCAAGACAGCCATCAGTTTTCCTTCTGGCCATATTATCTGTTTCAGTGGCAGGTATTTATGTGTCTTCTTCTGTGTACCTGGGTGTTTGTGAACATGACATTCTCTATCAAGGCTACATCACAGATGCACGTTGACAGGGCCAAGCACATCTTAGGCCCATATGCTTTTTTGTCATGCATGTCTCTGCCCAGTTCTCTCCAGTGCAGCTTTCTTGAACATTTCTCTTCCCCCAGACTGGTTGCACCAATGTAAGACACTCATTCCTCCCATGGCAGGTCCTTCAGCACTTGGGTTGAACCTTGGGCATCTGGTTTACAGTCAGGACTTTATAACTACAGAAGATGACAATAAGATCTGATTTTAAAGGTGAGAGAAAAATTGTTTTTGAAGCATAAACAGCTTTTATAATTAACAATGATGAGAAAAATGCAATGGGATTTGTAGGCTAAATATAATATTTCTTTATCTTTAAAAATACACAGAGGTAGCATTGCAAGATTTTCCTTTCTATATATGTCTGTGGCTAGGTCGATCGATTCCCTCAGCTTGCACCGTCATTCCTCAAAATGCACGTATAAATGAACATGTAGTTACTTTTCCAGAAGTCATACACAACAGCTTGTTGCTGTCTTCATATAATGAATGTCATTTAAGCATGTAAGTAACTGTGAAAGTTCAATACTACTGGTTTACAAGCATCCCCAAAATGCCTGCACTTCCAGCCATGCGGCGATCAGCACCACTGCAAAGTCATTGATCATGATCCCTATCTGTTTACACCCAGAACAGCCATCCCCTTCACCCTACTCTTCCTATGGCTATGGCCAGGCAGGAAACAATTGTTAGCATTATGGAAAGAACTAAGTCACTTAGTTTTACTGTTCTGTGTATGGAGTAGTACTGGAGTAAAGGCCAAGCATATAATGTTAGATAATATTGCTGAATGTTCATATTCTTTAAGACATTATAAATGGGTATATTAAATATAGATCCAGTGTATACTTTCCCTTTCCAGTTCACTTCTATTAACACTTCTCATATGTTACATAAAGTGAATCATTTTAATTAATTAATCTTTACTTCAATAAAAATAACAAGAAGCTTCATATTTTATGTGTAAAAACAAAGCAAATTTCTCTGAATATAAAAGAATAACAATTTTCAGAACCTTTAAAAGTTTTTCTTATCCCAGTGCATTTTAGGTGTAGGACATTTGCCTACTCACCTAAGTCAAAAACATTAAAACTTCATTTATTTAAAATTGTAGGTCTTTGTAGTTGAAGGGAGCTTCTACAGTAGACACAATACCAATGTCACAGGTTTTTATAGTCCTGTATGAGATTCATGAATTTTACTGGGGCATCCAGCACTTTCTTCTCATATGCATATTTGTCCTTGATAACAGCAACATCCAAAAATTTCCAGTGTTTAAATATAATTCCCACAAGGACACTGGCAAGTTCTATAACATGGCCTGTAATTGCCTGGAGGAGCACGATGTAACAGAAGGGATTGCTGGTAACAAAATTCCTACTTTCAAAGGGTATGGCAATACAATTCCAACAGGATCACTACAAACCTTTTGCAGGTTGTGCCATCCTACTTAAGTACTTCTATAGAATCACATCATATGGGTATGTGTGTTACCTTTGACCATCTGCCCCTCCAGAGTATGTGCTTTAAGGACATGCTTCCATGTTGGAGATGAATTCGGTTTGACTATTTTTCATCAGTTTAGAATAAATGAAGTCTAATTCTAGTAATACACAAGTACTTTCTCTCTCATATCAGTGTCTGTCTGCTGCTGCTCTAAGAGACGGATCTCCCGAGCATATCTCCAGATTTGTTTTAATACCACCAAAGAACTAGGAAGTTGTTTCAGCATGAATTAACAAAGTGTTGAGGGGAATTCATCTTTAGAGCCTAGTTCTTTACCTTTATGCTCTAAATCTAAAATACTGTTCTGGGAGATATTTATCTGAGGATGTCATGGATGCAACCATCTTCTGTTCTTATAAGTATTCTTATAATACAGAACTGCTGTAGAGATATGATCTGCATGGTTAGTTTCCTTCTTAAGTCAGTGAGTGTAGCAGAAACATGACACATTACTAGCAGAAAGCTGTCCAGAGCTAGAATTTAGCCTTTTAGAAGGTCTTCTAGTTGATATTATAACATTTCTTTCACCATCTTTGAATTCCATAGCTGATAATGTTATTGCACCCCTTGTGGGTGTGTATAGCCATTTACTACCCATGAAGATAATAATTCAGTTTCAAGCTATAAACTTTAAATGTTGTGGGCTGGGGGCAAACAGCAAATACTTCTGATTTGTGAACATATGGCGGTAATAACAATCAACTCACAGTGCTAGGTAGATCAAATTAGAGTAAACCTTCAATGAAAGTGCTACCTGAATGCTGACAGATTCATATCTGTTGCAGATTATTACCTCATGCAGAATTTTGCTAGTTGTCAACCAGAACTGTTTCTGACTGTAGCAGTATTTTGGAAAGAAATGTACCCAGACTTTAAATCTGCTGTTGTATTTGCTTTGTTTGGATACATTGTAGTACATTAAAACTTTTATTCATGAAGAAGGTGTCTCTGATAATCTTTTAAGAAGAATTATACAAAAAGAAAAGAAAAGCTGCTTGCTGCATTCTTACCCCAGAATGTCAATCCAAAGGAAAGATTGTACTGCTTATGTTTTATATAACCATGACAAAAACGTAGTTAAATGTAAAACCCCAGTCATTAAAAAAGGCTGTCTGAATGTAGGCAGGGAATAGCCATTTGGTAGTTATGAATTATGATATTTTTGAAAGGAAATGTCTGTGAAAAGATTAACCATACCACATACCCCTCATATCAGATGAGATGCTGCAAGCTTTTCTACGTTATAAAACAGAGAACACTTGAATGTAATCAGCTGGTCTATAAAGAATAATTCAACATAATCCATGGGTCTAATTTTTAAACTCGTACAGTGAGTTAAGTCTTGATATCGGGTTTGTCAGAGCACTGCTACACGATAGTGTTCTGTACATATGAAAGGATAAGAATTTTGTAAACCCTTGATACATTTAATTGATAACCATGGTATATTCATCTTAACCAGAAAATGCCATTTTTGGCAAAATAATCTGATTACAGAAGGCTACACATATATTTCAAGATACAAATTGTCCAATCTTGAACTTGTGCAGCATAAAGGAATGATATGGCAGAGTTGTAAAATAACTATATGATACCAGGTTCAAAAACAACTGTTGCATTATCAAGTAAGTTTTTTATGAGGCTGTAAATCTTAATGGAGAATATTTGTTTCATCTTTGTTCTACCACCTTCCCCAGTTGAAACTTGAAGTTACAAAGGGATTTGAGGAAAACAATATTTATGATCATGTACCTAACAAATATAATGATTATATCTAAGCATGGAATCAGATGTATGGGCACAAGCTGGCAGATCTAAACAATGCTAATCTAATGAAAATTGTTTATTTGATTCCTATTCTAGATGGGTTTGTCTAACTAATCAGCAAATTCATTTGCATTCTGACCTCTCAAGCGAAGTTTAATTGCTTTTACATCAACCAACAAAATTCATTGCCTTTGGTGTGTGAACATTTAGGGCAGCATTGGGATGCAAAGGAGTACCATCTGGATCTAATCATCTCCCCCCCACCTACTTTTCAGAATGGAGGAAGGATACTGCAGACATAACCACATCCCAAATTATGTCTTTCAAGATGGCCTTCACATACTTCAGAGACATGATGGAAAACTAGAAAAAAATCTTGTAGAAAAAAGGGAAATTGTTCACTGAACTCCAGAGTGATCATTTTTTTTTTTGCTGGTCAGCAAATTACTTTCCCATCACAAACACACTTGCTTCTTTTTACTCTTTCTGTATGGATGGTATTTGGTGGTCATCCAACTGAGTTATCAAAGCTGAAAAGTTTACTTAAATCTCTGTGTAAGTGTGGACTTTAGGATTATAAGGCAACAGTCCAAAGAATCAGCAAGTCCAAGCCAGCTTATTCCTAGCAACAGTCTCTGTCAGTGCCTTTACTGTGCCTTAAACATGCTCTGCTATATGCCTAATACCTGCATATACTGTACCTGCTTTTCATTCTGGATATCACTGTGGCCAAATTATACATAGTTTCATAGGTGTTTAATAGGTTAATGACCACAGGGACCTTTTTAAGCCTAGCCATGCATCCAAAATCTCTGTCAAGTTCTGGTGCCCTTGATAAGTGTAAGCAGGGGCCTGGGAGATGAACCATTTACAGGTTTCCTTTGTCCATTAGAGACATATGTTTCAAACCAGGGATGAATTTGCTATTCTATATCCAATTGTCCAAGTTACACCTGAATTTGATAAGAGAGGAACTTTGCTTCACATGGATGGGAAGCCTGTTCCAGAGAAGGGGCAGTCTCTGGAATACATACCTGTCTCCCCAGCTGGTCTTATTTATATCAAATGAAAGGCTTCAGTCTTTAGAATGGATAATTCTGCTGCTGTTTGTTTTGTGGATATGCAAGAGGTCCATCAGAGTGGCATCTGACAATGCCTTGTACACCAAGCATAGATCTCTCCTCTACAGCCTATAGGGGGAAGAATACAGTGATAGGGCCTTGAGGAAGTCTGCGTAGGACATGTTACTTATGCTCTGCATTCTTTTAGTGTGGAACCTCTGTGGATATTATAATTGTTGGCTGTACCTGGTTAGGTATGTACCAAAGGGGGCATTGTACTAAAGATATGTCTGATGAATGCTGAGTACAGTGAAACAAGGACATCATTGGACCTATATGTCATACCTTTGTTTATAAGTTGAACAACACAGAATGATTTCCTCACTGCTGTAGACACGTGATGATCAAAGGCTACATTACTGAGTATGTGTGTCCACAATTCCCTGACAACTGGGTCAACTCTTATAGGCGTGTTGTCAATATGATAGTTACCAGGGGTGGATGACTTCCAGAAGGATGCTATTATGCATTTCTTGGCATTTAGTTTTATGCCATGGCTCTGACACCAATTATTTGTCTGTATCAGCCCTTCCCGGAGAACATTTGTATTAGTGGGGGATTCTATGACTGCCCCTAATTTGCAACCATCTGAACATTTAGTCAGTAGGAGGCCATTGACATTAACCTTTACTTCAGAGAACAAAATGCTAAAAAGGAGTGGTCCTATGACCAATCCCTGAATGGCCTCTTTGTAGAGGTAGACTCCCCAATTCTAACTTCCTGGGTACTGTCTGTGAGATAGTTGGCTATCCACCAGGTAACATAAGGGTTTATACCTAACCTCCTGAGTTTGCTAACAATACTTGAGAGGTGTTTTGTGTCAAATACCTTGGTCAGGTCAAGGTAGGCAATGTGAACCTTTTTTCTGTCATCATTGCTTTGATGGCCTTTTCAAAGACGTTCACCAGGTTGAGTAGACATGACCTGCCCCTGATAAACCAGATTGGGTTAAGTCCAGTGTATGGAGGTTTCCTATATAATTTTTGATCATTTTATTGTCTTTGCATATGAGACTAGTAAGACTTGTGGGTCTGTAGTTTCCAGGGTCTGTAGATGGCCCACCTTCATGCAGAGGGATGACTGTTGCTGTTCTCCATTCATGAGGCATGAAGCCTGTTTTGAGGTTGCAATTAAATAGCAATTCCAGAGGTCCTGATAGGTCATGTTTCATGCTATTTAAAAGGCATCCTAGAATAATTTCTGGGGCCATTGATGCAGTGTTATTGGCCTTAGAAAGAGCCTTAAGGACCTGTTCCCTAGTGATAGTAGGGGGAGTTATATTTGATGTTATTTCCTGAAGGAAGGTTGAGGGTGAGAGTGGGGTAAAGTTGGATGTGAATGTATCGGCATGTAGCTTTGCTATATCTTCTGTTTCAATATAGGTGACTCCATTAACATTAAGCTGTGCACACAACTGTGTATTGCCTTTGAGGCTGCCGCCATAGCTAAAGAATGCCTTGTGGTTGTCCTTAGTATGTGAGGCCAAATTTACCTCAAATTTGGCTTTGGTAGACTTTGTTTGCCCTCTGAGTTGTTTGTTTAGTTTGACGAGTGTGCTCTAGGATGAAAAGAGCTTGTAGAGAGTGAAGTTTTTTTATCTTATAAATTAGCATCCTGTCAATGCTGCAGCTGACATTGTATGTGTAAAACATGCACCGGATTTGAAGTTATTGTTCATTGTACTCTATTAATTGAACTATTTCTATATTTCTTCTGTAAGAGTTGTTTACCATGTGCAGTTGCTTCAGGTTATCACTTAAGCATTACATCATATTATGTATATGGTGCTCCTGATTCACAGTATATTCCTCTGTAGATTAAATATGCCTTCGTGTAAATATCTGCTGCTGATGTCTGACTGAATATCTGATGTTCTTTACTTCTATGTTCATATTGTGTACTAGTACTTTTGTCTTGAACTTCTGTACAAGTAGGTTAACTCCAGTGAAATCTATAAGTTCATAGGCTTTTACTGGGTAGGTGGCCTGGATCACCATATAGTTTCTAGCTTTGTAACCTACAGAGTCTAGTCCATGTATTTACCACTGCCAATGTAGGCCATACTGAAGTAAATGTGTGGGTACCCACATCAAGGCAGAATTTGAAGGAGACCAACATATTAAATTGTTTAACATGCATAAGGAGCTTATTTGAATGGTATAGGATTCTTTGGGTGAGAAGCCTGTATTTTCAAGAGGTCTTGCATATGTAGCAATAAAAGTTTTGCTATTGCCTGTATATAGTGGAGGTGGAGGATATCTAATAGGCCAGGACCTTTTATAGACTGGTGATGCAGTGATCACCTCATAGAAGCTAGTATGACTATTAGACAGAAAAAAAGTCAGAGGGATATTAATCTATTCAGGTTGTTAAAGGAGCTTAATTCTTTGATATTTATAGTTAGGACACATTGTGGTATTTCTACTTGGAAATGGTATTTGGAGCAGTGTATTTCTAGATGGTTAATTGTATTCTGTGGTAGGCCACATGAGGGAGGATTAGAGTGGTATTTTGACCACTTTTCCTGCAGGGTATACCCTTGGTAATTAACTGGTCAAGGTAGAAGGATTTCCTAACCATAACTGATAGTATAGTTCATTTTTGACAAATATTTCTAGATCTCAAATGATTGATTCTGGCATGCCCCTCTTGGAGGCTAACAGTGTCTATGCAGGACTCATTAATAACACACATTTTACAATCATTGTCCATATATCTATAACATCTAACTTAGCATAGGAGAAACAAAACTATTCTGAAACCAAACAAGTGGAATCAAGCAACTAACTAAAAACAAAACCACCGAGGATGAGTTGCATATAGAAAAATGAAAGTTTTCCATCTTTATTATTTCAAGAACTTTATCAGAATGAATTAACAGAATGTTTGCCCCTTATACAACACATTGCACAATTCATGTGCTCTTATCAGCTGAGTTTCATTTTACTAAATAAACAAAGGAAAAAAAATGTAACTCCCTTTAAATGATATTTTCGTTAACTCAACTGTTTGAAAAAAAAAACAATCTATTTGCATTCTCTATTAAACATAATATACTATTAATTTAAAACATTATGTCTAATGTCTTTAACACCTCTGTGTTCCTTGTAACAAACACTTAACATTAAGAACATTATTTAAATCAGAGAATTTATTGACCCATAATAAAACTTGTCTCCTCGGTTCCCTATTTTCTAACCATAAATTTAATACTTCTTTAAATTCACTGGACATATGATCTACAACCATAAACATAAACTTCCTAAATTCTGTGCTTTTAAAAGAATATTTAGCCAATGCATTTTTCATATCCTTATGTTTAATGGAAAAATTATGCTCATTAATAAATTGTGACAATTTTCTAAATGTTTTATTGACATACTACAGCAGCAACACCCAGCAACATAAACATCCCCAAATACTTTCAAAAGTATAAAACCCATTAATAAAAATGTCAGTATTAAAATGCGTAAATCTCAAAAAAATTACCAGCATAAATGTATCTGCAAGCCTTGCAGCTGTTACATAGAAAGGTAGCTGATTTTTACATAGGAGAAGTAGATACATAAGAGGAGTGGACCCATGACAAAAAAAATGCATATTTTTATCCCATCTCTTATTTTATTTGATAAACATTTAAGCTCATTGTACACAGGTGACCTTTTTCAGGGGCCACCTAGGAGTGTTGCCAGAACTTTCCCAGTCCAACTAAGAATAAACAAATAAGCAAACAAGCACATAAATTACATAATAAGTAAATAAACAGATAAAGATTAGTAAGAAGCACAATTGGATTGTCAGGCTAGAGATCATTGTATGCATAAGCCTGGATATGAAGCTGTTTTCTTTATTGCTATGCATAGCTATACTTGAGATGCATTAACTGAATAGAATTGCTGGAATGGGAGGCAAAAGTTTGAACCTTTTATGCAATATGATTGAAATTAAATGAAGAGGTGTGAAATCAGTGGTGAACTTGTGATTTTTTTTGCCATAGGCATTTCTGATTTCATGAATTTTTGACTTGTATTAATGGGGAGATAGTGTGAAAAAAAGCCTTTTCTCCATGGGAAATTTGTTTATGACAGGCAACCCAGTGGTCTGGGATCATAATTCATATGGGCAGTGAAATATGGTAAGTTTGTTGAACAGGTGGGGCAAATTTCCACATAGAAGAAATTGTAAATGTATTGGTTCAGTTCAAAAGTAGAACAGTATTTGTAGGCATTCATTAACCATTGCAGATCAAAATGCAACTGGTCTTATGGGGGGGGGGGGGCTACCTAATCTGATGAATAAGCATATTTAGTTACATGAATTTTAAATAATGGCTTGTGTAGTTGTAGCTATTATTTCAAATGTATGTCACAGTTTCAAAGGATGTAATATGAAGCTCTAGACTCCAGATTACCATAATCTCATGTCTCTATTTCTTAAAAACCACATAAATTCAAATAATGATTTCATAAAAAGTAGACAGACATATACATGTGGTAACTTGTCAATGATGTTGACAGTCAGTGTGTCTCATCATTTCTACTTTTCCTTCTATGGTTGCACTTAGTTTTAATATTGAATTATCTAACCTGGTACTAGCTACATTGCCAGTAGGTTCCAAACAGAGTTTCAAAAAATAATTGAGTCTGACTGTGCCTTGAAGATGAGAGGCAGATCATACCTCAGTAACATATATGACAATAAGTGAGAGTTCATTTCATCTATTCAACACTAGAAACCTTTGAACTTTCACTGACTGAACAAAGTGTTCTTATTAGGAAAGCTCATAAAGAAAATGATTTAATGTATTATTTGGGTGTGCAAGAGCTGGTTTGACAAGTAAAAAAACCTTGTGATTTTATAGCCCATTTTGGATTTTTTGATGCTTTAAAAGTTATTGTGATTGATGAGGTTAATAAGCAGAGCATAACATGTATGTCCACAGCTAGTGTTGTTTGACTTTATTGGCCTGAGTATATTCATATAGACTTAAAATGTAAAATGTCATGGATATTCCGAAGCCATGTACCTTAAACACTTAGTGTCCCTAAGGGGTCATTTGCATATATCTCATGTGCCTTTATTTCAGGAGATTTAAGGTATGACAGAGTGACGCTCTAGCTCAGCTGGGTTTTTCTTGCACTTTTTAGTCTGACATGTATAGCATAGTGTAGAGTGGGACCTAATTCCCAATTAATAGAACTATGACACTTGCTGTGCATCATTGACAAAGCAGTCTGTAATTTGGGGGTTGATTATGTATACCTGTTTTTTGTTCCTTGCGGCTGACAACAGAGCCTGTCCTTGACAACCAGGTCTATCAAATAATCATAAGATCATAGGAAGTTACAAGGCTATTGGTCATGGATCATAGGAAGTTACTAGGCTATTGGCCCTGAGGCCCTTATAAGCCTAGCCAAGAGTTTAACCCATGTTTAGGCAAGTCAACATCCAAAGCCCCTGTCCAGCAGGGACACAGGTGGAATCCCAGGGGTGTATTTTCTGTTTCCCATCAATTTATCTTAGTTGTGCTTAAAAAGGGATAATGAGGTACTGTGCTTGATGAGGGGAGGCAGTCTATTCCACAGATGGGGAAGTCTCTGGGACACAACTCTGTCCTGCCAACAAGTCCTATTGATGTCACAGACCAGGTTGAGGTCGCAATGTGGGGGTTACTTGAGTGGATCTTGACTTTTGCATATGCAGCAGTCCCATCAAGGCAGGGTCTGAGATTGCTTTGTATGCCAGACAGAAGTCACCTCTGAGGAGTCTGTATGAAACTGAGTAGAGGGACAGGGCTTTTTGCTTATCTGTGTAGGGTAGATGTTTCAGGCCCTGGATTCTCCTGGTGAGGAACCTCTGTGGTCTCTCCAGCTGCTGCATGTGCTTTGTGAGGTACATGCCGAAAGGGGTGTTGTTCTCAATAATTGGCCTTATAAGGGGAGAATATAGGGATATTATGACCTCCTTATCCCTGGATGAGATACCCTTACTTATGAGGTGGGCCATGTAGAAAGCTTTCTGTACAATGGAAGCAACATGGTGGTCAAAAGTCAGGTTGCTATCAACCTGGGTGCCGAAATCTCTCACAACTGATTGCATGCTTAGGACATTGTTATTAATGTGATAATATGTAGGGACATTACTCTCCCCAAAGGGGGTGATGATGCATCTTTTGGCATTCAGCTTGAGGCCATCTTTCTGGCACCAGTCATTTGTTTGGGTGAGACCCTTTTGGAGGATGTCTGCATCACTTGGGGAATTGATGACCATGCCCAGTTTGCAGTCATCTGCAGACTTGGTCAGCCATAGCCCACTGGTTTTGGCCTCCACCTCAGAGAAGTATATCGTGAATAACAGAGGCCACAAGACCGATCCCTGAGGTGCACCACTCGTTACGGGTCTACTGCTTGTGGTGGCTTCCCCTACTTTGATTAGGTGGGTTTAATCAGTGAGCCACTTTGCTACTCATCTGGTAACATATGGACTGATGCTTAGCTGAGAGAGTTTATCAATTATTCCTGAGTGGGGAATAGTGTTGAAGTCTTTGGCCAGTTCAAGATAGGAGGTGTGCACCATCTTCCCCTCGTCCATGGCTTTGATGACTCTCTCAAAGAGGTTGACCAGATTTAACAGGCATGACCGCCACTTGACAAAGCCATACTCTGTGGGGTAGAGTGTTTGGAGGTTGCCAATGTCCCTTTTAATGAGATCCATGATAATCTGTTCCATGGCCTTGTAGATCAGGCTAGTTAGGCTGATGGATCTATAATTTTCCAGATCAGTGGATGCTCCACATTTTTGTAAAGGGATGACAGTGGCTGTCCTCCACTTGGCTGGGACAAAGTCGGTACTCAGGCTTTGGTTGAATAGGCTGCCTAATGGTGCTGCAGGTTCATGCCTGAGATCATGTAGAATGCAGCCTGAGATGTTATTGGGTCCCATGGAGGCTGTATTTTTTGCCTTTGAGAGGGCAGTGATGACCTGTTCCCCAGAGATAAGGGGAGGGGGGTAGGTTCTGAGGATGTCCTGATTTACTGATGGGCGGGACAGCAGGGTGAAATTTTCACTGAATCTGTCAGCCAGCAGGTTGGCTATATTTACAGCATTTGTGATTGTGGTTTCCTTGACCAACAGTTTTGAACAGATCTCCTTTGATATTGTGGACATATGAGAAGAAGGCCTTATGATTGTTTCTAGCAGATGTGGCCAATTTGAACTTGAAGATGGCCTTAGAGGATTTCACTAGTGCTCTTATTTGCTTGTTCAGGCTAAGGAGTGATTACTAACAATTGAGCACCTGCTCCTTCTTGGTACTGGGCAGTAATTTTTTCCTTTTGTTATATAGTTTATTTATTGCAGATGTCCATCAGACAGGTTTACTCTTCCATGAGGAGGATGATTTTGTCCTGTCAGGTATTCCTGATTCCATGCATCTATATAAGTGCTCATATAGTACTTTGGTGTAGATTTGGACATTGGTGCCAGTTCCTACAGAGGGGTCAGGACTGTGAAGCTGTTTATACCATCCCTCAGGAGGTTGTAATCAGCTTTGGAGAAGTTTTTTTGTTTGATCCTAGCTAGGCAGGGGTCAGGAGAGATGCCGACTTCAAAAGTGACCACTTTATGGTCAGATCTTACCAGGTAGGATGATACTGTAGGGGTGCTGCAGTGGTTACTCATGTTGGTTAATACCAAGTCCAAGATATTATCATCTCTTGTGAGGGTGTTGATTAGCTGTTCCAAGGCATTTGCATTGATAAAATCGAGGAATCTCTGGGCATTTGTGTTCCGGCATGAACAGTTTTTCCAATCTATGGTTGGGAAGTTAAAGTCACACAGGATCATGGTAAAGGGTTGAATCTTGATAGATTCGAAGAGGTCCAGATAGGTGGAGTGGGCATCTTGAGTCAAATTTGGGGGCCTGTAGTTTGCTATGATGTGAATAGGAGTCTTGTCAACCATTAATTGCACCTGGAGTGTCTCCTGTGTCATACTGTTTGATTAACCTGGAGGTATGTGTGTCTTTAATATATATTGAAACCAGCTCCTTTGGCTTTGCTGCCCACAGTCTTTCCACTGGAAGGTACTCTTTCCTCCACTGGACTTTCTGTGACCCATGACCATGGCAGATGAGGAGATGAAGGCTGCTGGTGCTGTATCATTGTGCTGCTGGGGAGTGTTCTTATATTCCATACTATTCCCAAATCTCCCTGTGTGTACCCATTAATACCCCAGGGCAAATGTACAATAAGGAAGTGTTGCTGTATTGTCTTATCTCTGAGTAACCCAACTGATGCACCCACCCAATTTCCAATGGCCCCTCTACATGTCCTCAGCCTATGCCAAAGATGACAATGAGGTGCACCCAAGTTCATGCCCCCCCCATGGGTACACACATTGTTCCTTGCCAGTACATTTTTTCTTTCTTTCTTTATTTATTTATTGATTGACTGATTGATTGATTGACATTTGTTAACCGGGTTGGTCCAGCTGGGCTTGTGGCCCATTTTCAGTGGAGACCCAAGGAGAAAAACTAAAAAAAAAAACCCCACAAACAGTTTACAGAGAATCAAACATTTGAGTCAAAAATATGGTCAAAATCAGTCATACAAAAACATCATAGACAAAGCAGAAATGCAAACACATGATATATACATATCAATATTTTTACAGATTAAAACATATATTTACATATTTACAAAAAGAGTTTAGTCAAACAGTATTGATTGTAGAGTTTAATAAGTATCCACAATAGTGGAGAAACTTAGCTGTATGTGGATGTATGAGCTGTTAATCAAACTCAGACTCAGGTCACCTGACTAATGTTATGGATTAAGTATAATCCATCACTGTGGCATACAGGAATATATTTTGAAATTACAATGTTATTAATGGATAACAGAAATGTGATACAAAAATATTTTATAGTGGTAGGAAAGTTGAATGCTGCTGTAAACTACTTTACTGACATAAAAACAGAGAAATGCCAAACACATGAAAATATTTATTTACAGGATCACAAGACTTTGCTCTGTAATGTTAGGTAAACTGAACCACTGAGAATAAAATATAAGAAGCTCTTTATCTTTCAATATCATTTCATGAACATAGCAGGACTGCTAAATGTTTGCCCTCATTGTACAAATATCCAGCATATGGATTTCATTCCATTCAGATAGAATATTCTACACTACTACATGTTACATTTCATTTATGTTTATATTGAAAATGTCAGCAGTATAGTTTCTTAAATTATTTTGAAGAGAGGGGAACATTTCAATTCTTCGCTTATTTGTTTTATCACTGCAGGAAAAGTATCAATCCCACTGTCTTTCTTAGACTATATTTTCTTGTAAATCTGCAGTGCACAGGGGGAGGGGAGACTGTTTATTTATCTGTTGTCCCAGATTCAGGCTATATCTATTTTCATTACGTTTCTTAGATCATTGTTAGTTGAAAGCCTATAGTCCACTCTGTTTAGTTTCTTTTGTTTCTATTTATTGCGTATTTTCTGCATTTCAGAAGAGTCTTAACTCATTGGACTGATTCATAGTTTTAATTTCTACACCACTAAGAGCTAATTTGTACTGCCTTGTAGGTCAGGAGTCTATGTTTATAACAGCATGAATCCAAGTGGCAAGTGTGTGTGGCCAGGGGAAGGCAAACCTCTGTATGATGTAGGAAGTCTGAAACTATTAGGTTAATAATGGCTACATTTATGTTGGGAAAGGCTCAGGACTAAATATCTACCCCATGGGTATTGTTTCTAAACACTTTGGGCACAATTGTAAGTGAGATGGTGACATTGGCAAACTGCACTGTTACACTTTAGGAAAGCAGCTCATAATGATACGCTGTAATTCTGATTCAGAGGATTTCTGACTAACTCCTAACATATTGCTGATTAGAAATGCAACTGTTCTTCACTGTTTCTGGGTGTCGGTCTTAAATCAGGATACTATGCTGCTGGTTAGAGACCTTGCCCTTGAGCATGGCAGTCACTTACATCTGTTATTCTGTATATTGCAGAAACTTAAATGTTAATTTTGTTTCTTGGTGAGTGTGAGCTTTAAGATATTTTTTAATCTCATTTCTGCAAAGATGTCAAATCTGGCTGTAAATAATCAGTTCATATTGATTTCTCCCTCTGACATCCTATTTATCATTTTGTGTTTGACATGTCAAAGCATCAATCAATTTCAGTGTGTATTAGCAGCTTAAAATGAAGTAGCTCCCCAACCTACTGACACCCAAGCAGTCTCTTTGGCACAGAACTTTAGACAAGGTTAATGGAAACTATTTTTACTCTAAAGGGCATGTCACTGATAAATCTGATGTAAAAAATATTTCTAGCTGGCAAGGGCATGTATTATTTTTTGTTTGCATATAATGCAATGATAAATTTGCAAACTGGATGAGATTATTTTATGAATCTCTACTCATTTCTTCAGATGAAGGCCCATGTTTCACATACAAGTTTATGTCTCTTATTATTCCTGACAATAGATGTCCCTAACACCCCCCCCTCACCACCACCACCAAACACACACACAAAATAGACAAGCTGCACATGAGAACTGCAGGTTTCAAATGGATAAGCACCACCAAATGCTATGTTTTAAAAACTGGCTGCTGCTACAGAGATGTGATGACTTGTGCCTAAAATATGATAATACATTGTACTTTGAGCAGCAGAACAACTCAGGGGTTGGTGCAGCAGACTCATATTTCCTTGACTTTGGAATATCTATGAATCTATGAAAACATGAACAGAGTGAAAGATGTCACATAAATACTATAGACTGGCTTTTGCCATAAAAATAACTAATTTTGTTTTGATAACATTTCTGATACTGTACTATCCCATTTAATAGCTGTGTTTGGCAGGGGTGAGTAGCACATTATGAGACATGAGGCTATTCATTCAGATCCTTTGCTCCCATTCTGCAGTCTTCATGGTTACCCTGGCTTTATATCTGTAGCTTCTAGGCCAGTTTTAATAGGCATGCAAAATCTCACTAGTGCCAAAAACATTGAGCTATTTGTTTATGATACTGTACTAATTCAGGACTCTTATGATTCATTAATTCATTTTCAGTACCCACTTTATTCTACTCAGGGTCCAGGGGACTAGACCTTCTACTCATACAAGTGGGAAGAAGACAGAAGAGTAATCCTGAAGGGAATCACTCCCTGTACTATCATACTAAAACCTGGTAACCATATCTCTAATATGCCCAATCCCTAACCTTGCACCTTGCCTTTCAAAATCCTTTCCATAACACTACCATTAATTAAGACAGCTCAGTCAGACACAAACACACACACACACACACACACACACACACACACACACACACACACACACACACACACACACACACACACTATACTACAACTATATGCTCACTTAACCTTAGTCTAACCCTAACCCGCTCACACTCACATAACCACTCCTAGCCCTTTGTGCAGACATCTGCAGAATATCTAAAGGTTTCAACATTACTTTCCAAAAAACACACTTACCTTACTCACAAGCATTGAATGTTGACATCCATTCATGGAGAGAATTACACTATACATCTGTCTATCTATGTAGATATGTATATATATATATATATATATATATATATATATATATATATATATATATATATATATATATATATATATATATATTTATGTATGTGTGTTACATGCACATGAGTTTGTGTATGCATGCACACACAAACACACATATACACACACATGGGTCTACTTTGGAAGCTTGAAGTTTCAAAACTTCGAACTTTATATGATCGAGACCATAAGATCGAAGTTTTGAAACTTTGAACGGTTTAAATGGAGAGCACTGTAAATTGCTGAAATTGGATAAACTGATTACATATGTTACACATAAGGCATGTCTGCAAAATAACTTGACTAAATTGACCATTTTGGCACAGGAAAATAATATGCTGATAAATACGTCAAAAACTAAGCATATGAGATTTGGGAGACATAAACTGAAAGGTGAATAATTAATACAGCACACAGTGACTGAAACAGTAGACTCATTTAAGGACCTGGGTATATGGGTAGATTCAGCTACGAGTTTTTCTAATCATATCAACCAATTGGTTAATGACAGTTATAGAATTATAGGTTGTATAAAAAGATTTATAAAGTCCAGGAAATCAAAAATGATGACATCATTGTTTGTTAGCTACTTTAGGCCAAAACTCGAGTATGGAGTAACAATATGGAAACCCTATAAGAAAACAAGCATGAGTAAACTGGAAACAGGACAGCGGAAATATACCAACGGCATCCATGGATATGAAAATTTAAGTTATTATGAAAGAATAAAATAGCTGAACTTGTCTCTTACAGATATCTAAGAGGAGATCTTATTCAAGTATATATGGCATTTAGAGACAACTACCTCTGGGAATGTTTGGGGTTATCAAAAAAATTACCAGAGAATCATCAGACAACCTATGTAGAAGATTCTATAGGAATGAGAAGTGTACTAATTGTAGGAATGAGAAGTGTACTAATTGGTTCTCTGACAGAGTAGCTGATGCATGGAAAAGGCTAACAAATTACCTTAAAGCAAGTACTAGTTTAGCTATTTTTAAGAACAGCCTAGACACTTATTATGGGAACAAGTGTTATGGTATATTGGCAAGCTAGAAGGGCTTTTAATGCCCGTGCTTGAGATATTTGTATGTTTGTATTTGCATGTATGAAAGGGAAAGTTACCATTCTCTTCACTGTAGTGCGATCTCAGAGTTTATATATTTAATTAGCAGGGGGTGTAGGGGGGTGCGGGGGGCTTCCCCACCTGCATAACCATAATTTTTTTATTGAAGTCTCAAACTTTCAAAATTTTGATGTTATGAACTCGACCATATGAAGTTCAAAAATTTGAAAGTTCAAACTTCCATAGTAGATATACACACACATGCACACATTTGTATGGGCTGCAGACATCCTATTAAAAACAAACATCCACACACATCATTTATCAATATAAATGTCACCAAAAGACAAAATATATTTAAAAAAATAAAAAGTCTTTTTCACTGCTTTCTATCCAGTATCACTGCTGTCAGCACTCTGTTAATGTACTTCCTGTGAATGTACATGTTTGATCAAGAGTGCACTTTGATCACATATCATGTACTCACATATATACAGGTACAAACAGGCACTTGTATATATATGCATGTCATGAGTGCACATCTGATATTTGAAAGCCTTACAGTCTATATTAAGGGAATGACTTTACTGAAAAGTGACAAAGCCATTAACTGAGTTCCCTAGTCCTACACTGCAAGATATTTTATGTATCACAGAAGTTATATTCAGATCTGCTACTTGTATTGATTAGTTATGTTTTCAGTTTACTATTGGCTTGGATAGAATCAAGTCTGTTTAGCTGGTAATGCTGTTTTCCATTTGATAAGTTGAGGTCAGTGTTTTAATATTTTGCTTAACTTTTTTTTAATATAAAGATATGTTTTGTGTGTGCCATGTGTGAAGTTTCTTTTTTACATTAAAATCCAGTTGCAATGTGATAGATGTGTTCTTTCTTATTTTACTTTGTTGTTTTATTGTAGGGATACATTTGGGTGTTTAGGAAGGACTTATTGTTTTGGGGTGATGTGTGTCAGAGTTTTGATTGTGTGGTGTGTGAACCTTTGTCTTTTTTTTTTGAGTAACATAAATAGGTTTGGGTACTTTATTAGCTTTGATATAATAAAGATTTTGTTAAACTTAAGACGATTCTGAAATTGTGGAATCTTTTATATGCAAAAAATGGATGCAATATCAATTAACTTCTGACAAATCCTTATTTCCTAGAAAAAGCTTTTATTAATCAAGCAAAGCTGTTTTCATTTGTACTGTATCATTTATATACGGTAAGGCAAAAATCATCCTTAAAGTCATTATCATCTGCATTAGTAGCACTAGGCATCAAACCTCTGCCCCACTTCGATCAAAATAGGGAAAAATGTCATGACTTTCTCCAGTGTAACCTTATTACAGATATCAATAACGTCTCTATAACAACTTTTTTCTACAAACACTTGGGTTAAATTACCTAACTCTTCTTCAAAAACCTCATCTTCACAAGTTAATCTGGACAATTTGATTAACTACTTCAAGATAACATTCTTTTGAACAAATGCTGGATGCCCACATTTAGAAAGTAAACAAAAGTTTATAGTTATTGATTTTGTAAATGCAGATGAAGATAAAATACTACTGTCCACTATACTAATGTGTACATCTAAAAAAAATAGTTATGAAGATAAACACCCACTGTCCATCATTCTAATGCGCACACCTTGGGTGATTGCAGGCATATTTGGGGAAATTAGTAGGGCTAAGAAAAAAAAAGCTCCAATAGCTGCTTGGATGGTAGGTTCTCACCTTTAAGGAACAAATATGTGGTAGCAGCAAAGAATGGTTTAGATGGTCATTAGATATGGAGAAGTAAAAAAAAATCAGTACTACTTTCTATAAATAGAAACCTACATTGTACACTGAATGTACTGATGTATTGAAGCTAGATGTGCCCTGACCTTTGTACATGAGCTCATCTTCATTCTGATCTGGGGCTCGGCTGTGGTGTGTGTACCACAGACATGTACCCCAACCCTTCCCTCCTCAGAGAGAGAGAAAGAGAGTCAGGAAGGAAATTGCCTCAAAACTCATGTAACCCCCTCTCTGTCATCTCCTCCAGTATCTGTACCAGTATCCAAACATGTTGCTATGCTCCTTATCATTGTGGTAGTCTTACTGTTAGATATCACAAAGTAGTCTGATTCCTGTGATTGATGTTTCCTTTTTTAGGATTCTGGCCCTGAATGAGTTTGTGACAAGTTTTCCTTGATGGATTCAAAGTTAGCACACCAAAAATGTTGTCATTTTAGTAGCAGTAGTAATATGTAAGGTACTTAGATTGTAATTTCCAGTGAGAAGAAGCAGAGAGGTGTGTCTACTCTCCCTTATCCTTTCTTTGCTGTCTGCTGAGCCCCTAGTTAGATTCCTAGAGTCTGAGTTGAGATGTAGGAGCTTTAATCCTCACCTCAGCAGTCCTGCACACCGTTGGTTATAGAGGAATATGCTGTGGTTGATAACGACCTAATTGTTTGGTTGTTTTTTCTAAAACTGAAAACACTCTGATCCATTTTCTACAGATGTCTTATCTAGTTACTAACAACATCAAGTAAATCTACAATAAATGATGTTCCTCTTTCAGTGATTCTTTCTCCTAGTTATACATATTTGATCTTCATGCAATGGGGGACACATGCAGAGACAAGGTGAAGCTAATGCTATCAGCTAGCACATGTGATTAAAATCATGATCTTGCCTTTTGTTCTTCACTGCTAAGGACATGCACTGGTTGACCTCAACAGCCATTTTTTTTGAAAAGGTATAATATAAAGTGATAAGTTTTATTTGTGAGGGGAAATGGCTAAGATGTTATTATAATTGGTAAGGTTCAGGAGAAAAGTGTAATTACTTGATTAGGGGTTGTTTTATTTTGAGTGTGATAAGTTCTTGGTATTGCAGTTACCAGGTTTTGGATGTATGTGGTTTTTCTGCAGCCAAGTTGTGAGGTGCTAGCTGTTAACCCTTTGTTCATTAATTAGTTTCTCTGTAGCTATCTAACACAGAATGATTTCCAGAATGTGACTCCTGTGGACCTCAATGGCTGGATTGGATCTCTGAGAGATGAGGTGCTTAGGCCAGTATATATAACTGTACTGTCAGAATATGAGCGGGAAAATGGCTAAGATTTTATTATAATTGGTAAGGTTCAGGAGAAAAGTGTAATTACTTGATTAGGGGTTGTTTTATTTTGAGTGTGATAAGTTCTTGGTATTGCAGTTACCAGGTTTTGGATGTATGTGGTTTTTCTGCAGCCAAGTTGTGAGGTGGTAGCTGTTACCCCTTTGTTCATTAATTAGTTTCTCTGTAGCTATCTAACACAGAATGATTTCCAGAATGTGACTCCTGTGGACCTCAATGGCTGGATTGGGTCTCTGAGAGATGAGGTGCTTAGGCCAGTATATATAACTGTACTGTCAGAATATGAGCGGAGGCCAGTATATATAATTGAACTGTCAGAATATGAGCGGAGGCCAGTATATATAACTGTATTGTCAGAATATGAGCGGAGGCTGGTATATATAACTGTACTGTCATAATATGATCGGTGGCCAATATGTATAACTGTACTGTCAGAATATGAGCGGAGGCCCGTATGTATAACTGTACTGTCAGAATATGAGTGGAGGCCAGTATATATAACTGTACTGTCAGAATATGAGCGGAGGCCAGTATATATAACTGTACTGTCAGAATATGAGCGGAGGCCAGTATATATAACTGTACTTTCATGCCTTAATTAATTGTAAAATTACTTAATTACTAATTAATTAATTACTTAATTAATATAGTTTTGTAGTGTGTGATGCAGTGCATCACTCAGCATTGATAAGCAACACTACTACCAAAATAATTCAATGTATTAGCTACAGCTGTATGCAGAATCAGTACCATTTGCCCCAAATAAGGAACTTATCACTGCATTAACTGCATTAATTCCTGCATCCAGATATTCAGTTAAGTAGCAGATGTATATGACACAGTTAATTCTGCCATTTCCTTTGCTGACTCTTAAATATACCTGATAATCAGCTGAGTCTGTAGTACCACCTGTTAATGCAGTAATACATTTATTTTTGTGCTCAGATGGTACTAGGTTTGAATCCAGGTGTATGTAACAGTTTCAAAAAATTTTACGTGTAAATCCAAATTCTGAAGTGTGATATTTGGTATGGAGTCTCTAAAATAACTAGATGGTACTGGTGTCCTATATAACTGTATATAACACTTATAACTGTTTTTGCCATAGCCACATGTCAGTGTGTGATGCACATCTTTGTGCAATTATGCTTTAAAGAAAAGGAATGGGAAAGACAGGAAAGTCATGAAATGGGAGCAAGCAGGGGGGAAGAACAAAGTGAAAGGAAGGCAGGAATGTGCAAGAAGGATATAGGAAAGAAACATAGCTATCCATTTTTTCAAGAACAAAACATGAACATATATGCAAGAATTTAACTGAATTTTGACTCCCCTCCAGAGATGGGGAGTGACCACAAGACAATCTGTAGTATAGGGAATTGGACCAATTCAAGTATGCAATGAAGACACGTGTGAAATGGAGAACTATGTATGGGACAATTTCTTTTCGACAGAGAAGAATGTTGGGGAAGGGGTGTAGGAATGTTTGGGTGAGGTAAGTTGGGCAGGTAAGGAAGCAATTGCAGACAGAAAATAATTTAATTTAATTGAGAGTAAATGTTTTGAACTTCATGCGCCTTCAGTATGTTTCTACTGACTTCATGTCCTTTTAGATATGTTGCTTCTGACAAAATGTCCTTCAGACATCCCACTTCTGACACCATGTCACTTGTTTGTCTCTAACTCATAAAACAAGAAGGTTGGGGCTCATTCAGATGCTTTAATACATACAAACATATCAGGATGGATAACAGTATCATTAAATACGAATGAACTAGTTAATAAACAGAGCTTACATGCATACATGATTATATCTCAACAGCTAACTACAAAATGGCAGTCAGACTTGAATGTGCTCAGTATTTATACACTTCTGCAAGCCCTTGGATAGCTTCTTAACAGCATATACACACATATTGATCTACAGTTAATAAGTTCCATGGAGATTTGTTCCATTGCCTTGCAGATAAGACTGGTCAGGCTAATGGGTCTGTAGTTCCCAAGGTCAGTGGATGCACCCCCTTTGTGCAAAGGGATGATTGTAGCTGTTTTTTATTCCACTGAGATGAAGCCAGTGTTTAAGCTGTGACTTAAAACCTTGCTCAATGGTGATGCTAATTATTGTTTTAACCCATGTAGAACACAGCCTGAGATGTTGTCTGGTCTCATAAAGGCAGTGTTTTTAGCTTTGTAGAGGGCATTTAAGACCTGCTCCTCAGAGATACTGGGGGGGACAGGGGTATATGTGGCAGGGATAGGGGAGTGAAGTTTTCACTGTATCTGTCAGCCAGCAGGTTTGTGATAGCCACAGGTTCTATATATGTAGTATTATTAGCTATGGGTTCAGTGCAGATCTGGGCCTTACTTGTGAGGTTACAGATGTAACTAAAGAATGCCTTGTGGCTATCCTCAGTTAGGGAAGCTAATTTAGATTCATAGTTAGCTTTGGAGGACTTCACTAGGAGTCTTATTTGCTTGTTTAAGTTGAGGAGGGAGTGTTTCCAGCTTTGAGACCATTCCTTCCTGCTCTTAGACAGCAATTTCTTTCTCCTATTGTATACCCTATTAATGGCAGTTGTCCACCAGGCAGGTTTGTTTTTCCCTGAAGATTTTGCTTTGGGTCTATCAGGTATGGCAGATTCTATACAATTATACAGGTACTTGCATAAAATACTGGTGTATATCTCAGCATAAGTGTCTGTTCCATCAGTGGGGGGAGGGGCTATGAAGCTATTTATGTTGTTGAGTAAGAAAATGTAATTGTCCTTGGAGAAGTTTTTTAGTATAGTTGCTGCTAAAGCGGGGGGGTCTTAGGTTCATAGGTTCATAGGTTCATAGGTTCATACTTGGCTATCTGCTGTAGGGCATTTATAAGCCTAGCCAGAGTGTGCTTGGCTTTCACCACCCATTTTAAATTAATTTTGCTATGCCTTTTTTTGAGGTTAGTATACTGTGCCTCTGTCTAACAGTGACACAGAAGTGATAGCCAGGGTAAACCTACGATCTCCCATCCACTCATCAAGATTCCTCTTGAAGAGAGTCAATGTGGGACTCTGTCTAACCTGGACTGGGATTTTATTCCAGAGTGAAGGGAGCCTCTGGGTTATGAATCTGTCCCTCCAGCATGTCCTATTTATTTCAGTGCTGAGGTTCAAGTCTCTCAAGCGTAGCTTGATGGGAATTTGGATTTTCTGAGGTGCAGCATGTCCATTAATTCTGGGTTGGACATGGCTTTATATGTCAGGCACAGATCGTGGCATCTGTTTGAGCCCTTTGATCCTCTTGGTGAGGTACTTTTGGGGTCTTTCCAGTTGCTGCAGGTGTCTGGTAATGTACATCCCAAAAGGGGCATTGTACTCAATTATGGGCCTGATGAGGGATGAGTAAAGAGGCACGATGACCTCCCCTGATCTAGATGTGAATCCCTTCATGATTAGGTGGGCTATATAAAATGTTTTTCTAACCACTTTGGCCACATGGTTGTCAAATGAGAGATTGCTTTCAACTTGTGTCCCCAGGTCCCTAATGACTTCTTCTGTACTTAATGGATTACCACCTATGTGGTAATTTGTGGGCACTTTGTTTTTGCCAAACGGGATGACTACACACTTTTTGGCGTTTAGCTTGAGGCCATGGCTCTGGCACCAGTTGTCTGTTTCTATGAGGCCCTTTTGGAGGATGCTTATGTCGGCTGGAGAGTTGATTATGGTGCCCAGTTTGCAGTCATCTGCGAACTTGGTCAGCCACAGTCCTTCCGTGTTGGCATGTACCGCCGAGAAATATCTACCGAACAAGAGAGGTCCCAGGACTGAGCCTTGTGGGATGCCACTTGTAACTGGTTTGGAGTCTGACATGGCTCCAGCAATTCTAACCATGTGGGTTCTGTCCTTGAGCCAGTTTGCAACCCATCTAGTGACATAGGGGTTTATATTTAAGCTGGTGAGCTTATCTATAATGCCCAAGTGGGGTATTGTATCGAAGGCTTTTGCGAGGTCCAGGTAGGCTGTGTGGACCACCTTCCCCTCGTCAATGGCCTTGGTGACTGTTTCAAAGAAATCGACCAGGTTTAAGAGGCAGGATCTGCCCTTAACAAAGCCAAACTGGGTAGGATCCAGTGTCTGTAGGTCCCCAATATCTTTATTTATGAGGTCCATGATGATCCTTTCCATAGCTTTGCAGACCAAGCTAGTCAGGTTTATGGGGCGATAGTTTCCAGGATCCGTTGAGGCACCACCTTTGTGGAGAGGGACCACTGTTGCTGTATGCCACTCTTTGGGTACATATCCTGTAGTAAGGCTAAGATTGAACAGTAGTTTTATGTTTGGGTTTAGCTCTTCTTGGAGTTCATGTAGGATGCAGCCTGGGACACCATCTGGTCCCATTGATGCTGTGTTTTTTGCTTTGGAGAGGGCAGCTCTTACCTGAACATCTGAGATGTCAGGGGGGCAGCACTCTGTTGGGATAGATATTTGCCCTTTTGGTGGGGGAGGGGAGTTTGCACTGAACCTGTCAGCTAGGATGTTGGCAATGTCTGTGGGCTCGGTGTATTTTTTGTCATTTTGGACTAATTCTGAGCATATCTGGGAATTCCCACCCAGGTTCCTAACATAACTAAAGAAAGCCTTGTGATTATCCTTAGTGTCCTGTGCAATTTTTCTCTCGAAGCTGGCCTTAGACGATTTTATGAGTGCCCGTAGTTTTTTGCTAATACTGATCAGAGATGCCTTCCCTTTTTGGGATTTTGCTCTATCATGTAGTAGCTTCCTCCTTCTATTGTATAGTTTGTTTATGGCTGGGGTCCACCAGATAGGATGTCTGCCTTTGGAGGATTGGGTCTTGGTTTTATTTGGGATTGCATGATCCATGCATTCCTGAAGGTGTTCATAGAATGCGTTTATAAAGGATTCTGTGGTCTGGACCGTATTTTCCACAGGCCCGGGGGCTTTGAAGGATTCCGCCTCGGTTTTGAGACGTGTGAAATTTGCTTTAGAAAAGTTTTTCACTGTGGTTTTCTGGGCAGGGGGTGGGGTCAGGATGTGAATATCCAGTGAGATTAGTTTATGGTCTGATCTTACCAGTGAGGGATACACTTCTGGTCTGGAGCATAGTGTCCCCATGTTGGTGATGATCAGGTCCAGTATGTTTTCCCCTCTTGTGGGAGTGGTAACAAGTTGTTCCATATCATTTGAGTTTATAAATTCTAGGAACCTTTGGGCTAGGGTGTTGGAGCTAGAGTAATGCTCCCAGTCTATGTTTGGGTAGTTGAAGTCGCCCAATATAATGGTGTTTGGAGAGACCTTCATATTTTCCAGTATTCTCAGGAAGGCTGAGTGGGGTTCCTGTGTTTGGGAGGGTGGTCTGTAGCAGGCTATAAACTGGAAGGCAGTTTTACCCACTGTTAGTTGCACATGGATAGTCTCTGATGCTTCGTGCTGTGCCACCAACCTGGAGGTGTGGGTATCTTTGACGAATATTGATACTCCCCCTCCTTTTGTGGTTCAGTCCAAGTTTTGGGGCCGAAAAGCATGGTATGAGGTATAACCTGGTAGTGCCGGGGTGCTCTCGGGAGCCTGACGAATATTGATACTCCCCCTCCTTTTGTGGTTCGGTCCAAGTTTTGGGGCCGAAAAGCATGGTATGAGGTATAACCTGGTAGTGCTGGCGTTCTCTCAGGAGCTTTGAACCAGGTTTCTGTTACTGCACAGATATCGATGTTCTCCATGCTAAGGAAAGTTTTGAGTGCGTGCATCTTGAGGTTTAGACTTTTGGAGTTGAGTAGCATTACTCTTAGTTTCTTATCCCTTGTGATACCTATGGAGGTGGGTTTGTCTTTTGAGCCTTGCCTAAAAAAGGCACTATGGGGGTAGCAAGAGCCTTTGCCAATATCCGAAAGCCCAGGGGTGACAGGTGAAAGCCATCCCTAGCGAAGCATCGTGGCTTGTCAAGCATGTCATCCCAGGCTGACAGGCATTGAATCCCCTTTGAATGACACCAATACTTAAGCCAATTGTTGAAATTGATCATCTTGTCTTCATATTGTGGCATCATTCTTGGTGAGGGTAAGATGCTACTCAAGGTCAGGGTCATACCGGCCTGGGCTACATGCTCAGAGAGCTCCTCTATGTCTCTTTTCATGTAGTCCAGGGAGGTACGTCTTGTGTTATAGTTACTTCTAGAGAGACTGATTTGTGGTCAGATGTCACCAGGGATGGCCACACACTGGGGGTGGTGCAGCAGTCTCCAATGGTGGTGAGAACCAAGTCCAGTATGTTTGAGCCCCTTACTCCATTACCTGGGGTAGTTTAAAGCAACTTTGTTCTGGCTATTGCAAAAGGTATTTCTTTTTAGAGAAAGGATTCTATATGAAAATTTGTGTTAAATGTCTTCACACAGATTTTGTATGTTAATTTTTACAGATTTATATTTGATATTCTACAATTTATGGTTTCTGTCACACTGCTAGATATTGTAAATATATAGTATGTGATTCTTTATGTTGTTAGAAAAAAATGAATAAAGGCATCTGTTGAAAGAAATACATACATCGAAGGTCTGTCAGTTATGAATTGTAGTCTGAACTTAAAAGTCACAATATAAACCCAATATTTGTAAAATTTAGCATTTCTATCCTACTAGGCTGTTAGTAAACACTTGCAAAGACACTGTTAGAAAAGCTGTGCAATGTCTTTGTATCACAGCCTGCAGTACTGATTTAAGGCCAACAGTTTCTTATATGTAGTCACACATTCCACTAACTTGATTTTCAGCATTATATCTATAAATGTCATATTTTCATCAACATAAAGTGAATTGGAGTATGCAGCCAAGACCAACATAGACATATTAGGAACTCAGTAATGAAATATGAAAACAACACACACACACACAGACACACACACACACACACACACACACACACACACACACACACACACACACACACACACACACACACACACACACACACACACACACACAAAACAAAACATCAAAGCACTAGCAATCTTAACAATTTTTTCTCATTGCGTCTAAATACAATCCTAGTGTTAGATTATTGTCCAGACATATCAATATTTCAAAGTGATTCACTGCAGTACTGTGAATTGGGATGAAAGCATGTTCTGAAAGTGAAGCCACTTATAACAAATGCTTTTTTTTGGTCCCCTTGGGCCTCATCCATACAAGCCTGGTCCCCAGTGCCCCACATCCACCCCAGGTCTGCCAGTTTCCTTCTACCTCCTGAACTCGCTCCACTGTTGCTGGGGTAGGTCGTGGATCTCAAGAGTGCCCTGGGGACCTAGCTGTCTGGCCTTCCATTCATTTTTTTTTATATGACCTACTTACTTATCTCTTTCCCTGCTCCCCACACTTACAGGTTTCATCCAAAGGCAGCTCCTTTCCTTGAACCATACCTCCTCCTTTGGGGTGCATTACCAGCAAACACCCCCCCCCCCCTAGGATGGACATACCCATCTTTCTCTGCCTCTGCTTCAGTTACCCAAGCAAATAATTGCTCCCAGGTCAGCTGGGTTGTAATTAAAGCTTTACCCCCTGTATGCCACCAGAAGGGCTTTTATAACCAATGCTTTGGTAATGATACAAATGGAACTGTTCAAATAAATGCTTCCTCAGCAAAGTGTTGAGATGACTGTTACATCAAAACAAACTGCACTGTCATTACATAGTACATATCAAGTTGCCGACTTCCTCATCATTGTTAAATTGTAAAACTAGTATATAACAATAAGAGCATGTAGAAGGCCAAGTGTCTCCACATGGGAAGGTGCAGGAATGATACCCTCTGCAAGAAGCACCCTTTGCTGTATTTTAATGATTATCAGTTTGAGTCAGTAAAGCAGTTGTTTGTGCAGGCTGTTTACATGTTCTTGAATGTTTTGGAGATACTTTTTTTTTATAGTGCTGGGAAGTATTTTATCATGGCTTTCAGTTTTATGGTTTTATTTGCTGCAATTCAATGAAATGCTTATTGGTTTCATTACATGAGCCTTACTGGGACTACATTTCTTCAATATCCCAACTTAAACTCTAGCTTGGTTGGGTTTTTCTTGTAGTTTTTATTGAATGGTTTGTAATTGTGACCTTTTTTACCCTTTGGTTTGGATGTTAGTTGGGATATTTTGCAGGCACAAATCTTTATGGGTATCAGCTGGTTTAAATTCTTGTGTTTCTGAAGTATAGCCAAACTGTCCACTTATGCTGTGCTCTCAAGGTCAATAAAAAGGCTGAAACATGCTTGTCCATGGCTAGTGGAATTTGACATTATTGGCCATAATGTAACCATAAAGTCTAAAAAAGTAAATAAGTAAAAAAAGTCATGGCCATTCAGAAGCCATGTAACTGAAACACTTGATGTCCTTAAGGGGTCATTTGCATATATCCCATGGGCATCCATTACAGGAGGTTTAAGGTATCAAACAATGAAAACTCTAAAACTGTAAAAGCACTCAGAACCCAGCAGGCATAAAGATGACTGGCAAGAATAACCAAAAATACACCATGCGTCCACATGCCACTGTACCAACACAACAAAAAGTGTATGAACTGTCATTTATTCAAAATAATTTAGATAGTTAAACACTTTTGTCCACTGAACACCAGGATTTCATCAGAACTATACCATACAAACCATACTTGTGTGTTTCAAAACAGATGGTTTTGTCATATGACTAAAACTAGTCACTCAAACCACAAGATAAATTAGATGGTTCAATCATTTAAACAAATTTTATTCAAAAAATTGTGAATAATATGAAATAATATGAATAATATGAAAAATATAAGCAAAATAAAATAAAGCATACATACTTTGAATTATGAATTTAAATATATGTACAGAATCTTCTGAATCACAATTAATTCCCCTAAAGTTGATTTGCTCTCAATTTTAGCAATTTAGTAATATTTTTGAATAATTTTGGGAATGGGGATGAATTACTGTTCAGGTTTAATTTTAATGCATTAGATATCAGAACTTTAGTTGCTTTTATGGAAATTGTTTTATATAACAAGTTTATATATTTCAAAGGAGAAGTTTTCCATCAAAGGAATGGGGTAGCTTTGGGTGCAGTTTGCATCCTGCTTTTGTGTACTTTGTAATGCTCAACTGGGAAAGGCATTTTGTTTTTTGCCACCCCCTTTATAACCTGTGTTTTGTTTATCATATATATATATATATATATATATATATATATATATATATATATATATATTGAGGATATCTTTATTCTATGGAAAGATGATAAACAACAGTTTGAACAGTTTGGTCTAGAACTTACCACCGATCTTTTAAGATTTAGAACTTACCACCGATCTTTTAAGATTTAAATTTACAATGGAGAGGGACTCAATTAACTTCCTAGATGTTTGTTTAGAAAAAATGACAATAGGTTTATATCTAAAGTTTTTCTTAAACAGACATACTGTAACTCCTATGCACACTTTTCAAGTTGCCACCCTATGCATATTAAGAAGGGGTTTGTTAAAAGTGAGTTTATTAGAATATCTAGATTGACATTAGATGACACAGATTATTTTTCAGAAATACATATATTGAAGGAGATATGTTGCACTGAGGCTACCCCTCGAAATTGTTGGATAAAATAAGACAGGATGTTTGATCAAGACAGTACACTGACTATGCCCAAATTTTAAAATTAGGTTACAACAACATTACGCAAAGTGGGCCTATGTTTTCAAACAAGGTTGAGTTTTACTTGTTTATTACATCATTTACAGGCAATAGCAATATTCTTGGGGGGTGGGGTTATGAAAACATTGGAAGATTTTTGATCATTTGGATAAATCCAAAGATTTTATTACAATGGCCATATGATAGTTTATCATAGAAATTTGAACATCAAGAATATTATAGAAAGGCTTATTGTTTGCAACAAAGCCAGTTCAAAATTCACCAGATAATGTGGCAGCTGTGTACAATGCCAGTATATAACCACATATGAACAAAGTATAATGAAATGTTAAGGTGGATTAGACATGATAGATGTAACTGTATGACCACAGGGGTAGTATACATGGTGATCTGCACCACCTGTCCATCCTTTTATATAGGCAAGACACAAAATGTCCTGCATAAAATGATATACCAGTATTACTACTGTATACATTAATCTGATTTCAGGAATGGATTAGCAAAACATGACTGTGATAAATTCAAAAATGTTGTGTTTTCTGTTTTGGAAAAGGTTGAAGTTCCTGATTTAGGGGATGACTGGAAAACATTTTTGGGACCCCATGAGACAATGCGACAACTTAGATCATATGTTTCAAATTTTCCAGGAATAAATAAATCTGTCAGTGTCTCAGACATGTTAAAACAGAGAGCAAATCAACTTTAAGGGAAATAATTGTGGTCCAGAAGATCCTATGCGTATATCTGACTTCGTAATTTAAGGTATGTTTCGGTTGTTTTATTTTATTTTGTTTATATTTTCCATATTGCTCTCACTGTTTTTTTTTTTAAGAAGTTTGTTTAAATTGAACCATTTAATGTATCAAGCAGTTTGATTGGCTAGTTTTGGTCATGTGAAAAAAACATTGGTTTCAAAACACACAAGTAGGGTTTGTATGATATAGTTCTGTTGAAGCCCTGGCGTTCAGTGGATGAAAGTGCTTAACTATCTTAACTATTATAAATAAATGACAGCTCATATACCTTTCATTGTCTTGGCACAATGAAAACTTTAGATTGGCTGGGTTTTTCTTGAAGTTTTTACTGAATGTCTTGTCTGTGTCACCTGTTTACCCTTTGGTTTGGATTTGCCTGGAAGCTGTGCATTTCCTGGAGGTCATAGCTACATAACATGAGACTTTGGACATTTTTTATTTAATATTTTTATGTATATCTTTTTCAGTCTTATCACAAGTTTTTACCTTTATTAATGGGTACGGTGATGAAATTCTGTTGGTTTAGATTTATAAAGTTACTCTGCTGGACCTAAGCATTAATGTGAATGATGCACACTCTGTTAACAACTTAAAGAAAATTATGATTTATATTACCATCCATCCTTAATATGTTTTTTTTTTTTTTTTTTTTTGCAAGAAACTAATTGTGATAGAGATATTGGTGAAAAGTTATTAGAAAAGTATACATGGATTAAAAGTTTGGTTAATAATTATGTGACAAATGCTTTATCTGATGTAGCTAAACTGATTTAAGCTACTTGTGACTCTGCAATTGAAAATATTTCTTTGGGAGTGAAAAGTAAGGTCATGTTTTTTTATTATTGGGCAGAGAAAGATTATGGTTGCTTTTGTTTATAAACCTTCCAAGAATTATGAAATGTGGTCATAATGTAAGCCTTAGAGTATTTGCAAAATGTTACAGTTACAGAAGGAGGTGATTGGAATGCTATACTAGATAGTAAGCAAGATAGCTCAATATTGCCTTCACGATTTTCATATCAAGAACATCATGGTAAAATGTTCTCAGAATTTATTAAAATAGGAAAATTAACTAAAAAATGTAGAACAGCTCATCCTAATAAACCTTAATATACACATATTACTCATAAAGATAAGTTATGCACTAGAACTGAATATTTTTATTATATCATTGGATTTAATACCAAAATTAAGTTAGGTAGCATTATGATATGTCATTTTTGTGATCATTTTGCTATTGGGCATGGAGATGAATCAATGAAAACAGGAAGAGTATGTTTATATGAGGAGAATGTCTGCTGACTGATTTAACATGCAAAAAGTTTATGATAAAATAAAACAGGAGTTAACAAGTTTTGGTCTAGAATATGAAAACATATATGTTCCACTAGAAAAATGGGATGCTTTTAAAGCATTTGTTGATAGAATAATGATAAATGAAATTAATAATTTTGGGAAGACATTAAATACAAAAAAATAGATGAACAAATTGATGTTTTAGCAAAGCTGATTTCTGTGAATTTTGATAAATATATTAATGAATGACAAAAGTAAAATAAAAGTAAGTTATGAAATGCAAAGATGCACCATTAAGGGGCAGAGTTATTTAAAAAAAAAAAAAAGGTTATTTGCTGATAAAGTTGGTAAAATTCTGTCATCACACAAATGATATAAGAATGGGATGACAGAAATGTACAATATAATAAGGGTATTAAAGTTAATGAGATTAGTGAGATTGAAGATTCATTGGCTGATTACTATTATACACTACATACTACAAGATCTGGAGCATTTTTCCCAGGGCCTCCACTGAAAATTTGTTTCTTTCCAAGTTGAACTTTCCTGGTAAACAAATGTTAAATAAATAAATGGTACCAAAACATGAAAGAAATTAGGGACTAGGTTAATAGTATACCTTGTCATAATGAACAATATTCCCATTACTGTGCTTGATATAAAAGAAAGTATTAAAGAACTAAAAGGAATTAAGGCCATAGTCCTGAGAGCTTTGTTGGTGACTTTTACATTACTTTATGAATAATTATCATCTAATTCATCAGATGATGTTATATTTATCTATTTTAGGTTGGATACATCCTGAATATATGCACTTAGCTGAAAGTATTTTAATTCTGAAAAAAAAATACTATAAAACTGGTTTGTTTCCTGAACACTATAGGCTTATTTTGATCTTTAATATTGATTACAGGATTATTGCAAGAGCAGTATTTAAAAAACGTGTAAAACATAAATGCTATCATAATACGTATGCAATTTATGTTTTGTTTTACTAGTTCTGCTAGGTTTTAAATGAAACTAATAAATACTTGCAGATCTTTTGTAGATCAAAATGACTCTGATCATAATAAAATAGATCTGATTAAGTTAGATGCATCCAAAACATTTAATTGTATTAATAGGAAATACATATATATATGATCCTAGGATCATAGAAGGTTACTAGGCAAATGACCCCAGGGCCCTTACAAGCCTAGCCAAGTTCAACCTGTGTCTGGTTAAGCATACACTAAAATCAGCATCTACTGCAGCTGTCCAAGAAGGACTCAGGTGGAACCCATGGGATGAATTTCCAATTACCCATCCAATCACCCAAATTGTGCTTAAATAGGGCCAATATGGAGCTTTGTTTAACATGAATAGGAAGCCTGTTCCAAAGGTGGGTCAGTCTCTGTGAGACAAATCTATTTCTTTAGCAAGTTCTGTTGATGTCACATACGATGTTGAGGTCCTTTGAGCGAGTGACCCATGTGCCATTTGACTTGCGAATGCGCAGCATTTCCATTAAAGTTGGGTCAGAGATTGCTGTATATGCAAGGTTCAGGTTGCCTCTGAGCAGTCTGTATGACACAGAGTAAAATGACAATGATTTCAGTCTGTCTGCATAAGATAGATCTTGAAGACCCTGATTTTTCTTTGTAAGGAACCTTTGTGGTCTCCCCAATTGCTGCAGGTGTTTGGAAAGGAACATACCAAAGGGAGCATTGTACTCTATTATTGGACTGATGAGAGAAGAGTAGAGGGGAGTTATAATCTCATTTTTTCTGGAGGCAATGCCCTTACTTATGAGATGAGCAATATAAATTGCCCTTCTTACCACTATGGAGAAATTGTGATTGAAGTTAAGGTTGCTGTAAATCTGTGTGCCCAGATCTCTCACCACTGACTGTGTGCTTAGGGTATTGCTACTGATATGGTAGTTTACAGGAATATCACCCTTGACAAAGGGGATGATAATGCATTTTGTTTGCATTAAGTTTATGACCATGACTTTGGCAGCAGTCATTAGTCGGTGTAATACTTTCTTGCAGGATGTTGACATTGCTTGGAGTTTCAATGATTCCTCTCAGTTTGCAGTCAGCAAACTTTGTCAGCTGCAGTCCTTTAGTTTTAACTGATACTTCTGAGAAGTAGATTCAAAATAGTAGGGGTCCCAGAAGCGATTCCTATGAAACACCATTGGTTACAGGTCTGCTGGAGGAGGTGGAGTCCCCTGTTTTGACCGTATGAGTTCTATCAGTGAGCTAGTTTGCAGCCCACCTGACAATATATGGGTTGACACCCGGCTGGGTGAGTTTATCAATGATGCCTGGGTGGAGGGATTGTGTCAAAGGCTTTGGCTAAGTCTAGGTAGTCTGTATGCACAGATTTTACCTCGTCTAGGGCTATGGTGACTGTCTCGAAGAAGTCCACTAAGTTTAACAGGTATGATCTCCCACTGACAAAACCAAGCTGGGTGGGGTAAAGCATTTGGAGATTTCCTATATCTTTGTTAATAAGGTCCATGATGATTTGATCTATGGTCTTGCAGATAAGGCTGGTCAGGCTAATGGGTGTATAGTTATTTGGGTCTGTGGATGTACCCCCTTTGTGCAAAGGGATGATGGTAGCTGTTTTCCATTCCACTGGGATGAAGCCAGTGCTTAGGCTTGTGTTTGAAAAGCATGGTCAATGTTGATGCTAATTTTTGTTTTAACTCATGTAGAACACAGCCTGATATGTTATCTGGTCCCATAGCTGCTGCATTTTTGGCCTTGAGAGGATGTTTAAGACCTGCTCTTCAGAGATATTGGGATGAGGACAGGTGTTAGGGATGCTTTGGGGTATATGTGGTGGGGACAGGGAAATTAAGTTTTCACTGAACATGTCAGCCATCAGGTTTGCTATATCCACAGGTTCTATATATGCAGTACCATTAAGTATGAGTTCAGCACAAATCTGGGCCTTACCTTTGAGGTTACAGATGTAACTAAAGAGCGGTTTGTGGTTATCCATAGTTTAGAAGCTAATCTGGATTCATGATTAGCTTTGGAGGACTTCACTAGGAATCTTATTTGCTTGTTTAAGTTGAGGAGGGAGTGTTTTGAGACCATTCCTTCTTACTCCTAGACAGCAATTTCTTTCTTCTATTTTATAGCCTATTAGTAGCAGTTGTCCATCAGGCAGGTTTTTTTCTCCTTGAAGATCTTGCTTTGGTTTTATCAGTTATGGCAGAGTCAATACAGTTTTACAGGAGCTTGTATAAAGCATTGGTGTATAACTCAGCATAAGTGACTGTTCCATCTGTGGGGAAAGGGGCTATGAAGCTATTTATGCTGTCACATAAGAGGCTGTAATTGGCGTTAGATAAGTTCTTTAGTCTAGTTGTTGCTAAGGAGGGTCTTGTGTTATAATTACTTCTAGCAAGGCTGATTTGTGGTCAGGTCACACTAGGGGTGGCCACATACTGGGGGTGGTGCAGCGGTCCCCATGTTGGTGATCACCAGGTCCAGGATGTTTGATCCCCTTGTGGGAATGTCAACCAGCTGGTCCAGGGCATTGGAGTTAGCAAAGTCCAGGAACTTTTGGGCAAGTGAGTTAGCACACGTACAATTTACCTAGTCTATGGATGGATAATTAAAGTCACCCAAAACCAGGGTGTTTGGTTGTATCTTGATTGAATCAAGTAGATGCAAGTAGGCTGAGTAGATGTCCTGATTTATAGAGGAGGTTCTATAGCTGGCAATGACATGAAGAGGGGTCTTACCTACAGTCAGTTGCACCTGAAGTAATTCAAGGGAATCGTACTGTTTAACCAATCTAGAGGTGTATTTATCTTTAATGAATATTGATACACTACCTCATTTGATTCTCACCCCTTTAGTTTGTGGTCTGAATGTGTGGAAGGAAATGTAAGCTGGGTATAGCTGAGACACACTCAGTAGCCTTAAGCCAGGTCTTAGTGACTGGAAGATGCTGGCAGTGAGTGTGATTTCTGGTTTAGACTCCTAACTTTTAGCAGCATAACCTTGAGGTTGTTTTTAGAGGGTAGTTTTACATCGGGAATTTTGTTCTTGTGGCAGTCCCTAAACATGGCACTGTGGGGATGGAAAGAGCCTTAGCCAGCAACCAAAATCCCAGGGGTGACAGATGAAGACCATCTCTGGCAAAGCATCAAGGTCTGTCGACCATGTTATCCCAGACTGACAGATACTGGATCTACTTTGAATGACACCAGAAACTAAGCCAATTGTGGAAGTCAATCATTTTTTTGTTTGTACTGAGGTATCATCCTAGGCAAAGGTAAAATGCTGCTTAAGGCTAGGGACATACCTGCCTGAAACATATAATTCAAGAGCTCAGTCATGTCTCTCTTCATATATTCCAGTGAGGTACATCTCAAGTCATTCCCACCAACATGGACTATGACAGAGTCATAACAATGCCTGTTGTTGAGAGACTTGAGTGTGTGTGTGATGTGGTGGACCTGACAGACAGCTGACCATGATCTTTTCCTTATCTAGCCTGGTGAGAGAGACATATGTGTGTCTCAGAACTGAGTCATGTATGACAAAGAAGTTTGTTTTTGTGTTATGCCTTAGGGGTTTAATTGGTGAGACACTGATGTGTGATATATTATGTATACTATGTTCTGCAGAGGATGTATTATGTGAAGCATGCTTGTGTTTGTGTTTGTGTGGTCTCTGATGGTTAGGTAAGCTTCTTGTAAGGACCTCCGCATATGTAGGTTTAAGTCTTGTTGGTTTGGTTAATGCAGGAGGGGTGAGGTATGCATGTTGACAGCCTGCTTAGTATCAGATGGACTGACTGGTGAGTGAGAGAGCATGGATTCTAGGTTATTGACATAGATGCATCTCTGACATAATGAATTTGTGTGGACTAGAAGAAGTGGGTTGTCAGTGTACATGAGGCAATTGCTACATTGTCTCAGGATGCCCATGGTGACCAGGCTTGCTGGAGACACTGTGGGAAATTGTCCAACCATAATGCTAGGTAAGTTGCTGTGGTCAAAAAACAGGGAGAGGACAGGAAGGAAAAGGTAAAGTAGTGGACAGGAGAAGTGGACAAAAAGTACTAAGGGCTAGTGGGTAGGATCTGTGTTGGTGCCTCAGGAGCTTCGCTGAATGTATTGCCAGTCAGTGAGGGACACTCATGAGAACTCACTGATTGAGCACCAGCAGAGTACTAAAGGGAAATTTGCAGGCAAAAGCGTTTGCGTTTATAACCACCAATGGTATCCACCTCTGCTTGGCAGTGCATGATACACAAACTTGGTGCTATGTAGCAAACAACCACAAACTGATAAAAAAAAATTAACCTATAAAAAAGCTCAAAACTGAGACCTGTTCCAGCAACCTTCAATCAGATGAGTTCTAGCTGTACACTCCTGCCACTAGGGTGCATGGGAACCCTCTCCAGCAAAAGATGGGCTGGTTTAGTGTTCAAGATATACAAACAGAAGGTCTGAATCTAGTCTATGCTATGGCAAACAAAGTGCAACAATTTCAGAACAAAAAAAAAAACACCAGTTCATATAAGCAGTAATATGGTAAAAATGCAGTTCAAAAGTACAATATACAGCAAAACATTCTACGTAAATTTTGCAGAGATCAGCAGATGGCTTGGATTGATCAGATAAATACAGCAGAGCAGTAGTTGGTCACCAGACTCTGTGGAGCTTGGCTAAAACATTCATGGGTGCATGGGAATCCTTTCCAATAAAAGATTGCCTGGTTTAGTGCTTGAGTTATACAAACAGAACTAGATTCAGCAGGTCTGAATCTAGTCTATGTTACAGCAAATGAAGTACAACAATTAAAAAAAAAAAAACAGTTCAAATAAGCAGTGTTATGATAAAAAAAGCAGTTCAAAAATGCAATATGCAGTAAAAAATTCTACGTAAGTTTTGCAGAGATCAGCAGATGGCTTGGATTTGCTTATGTAGCAAATGAGACCAAACTGATTTAAACAAATTAACCAATTAACAAATAAAAAGCTCAAAACTGAGCCCTGTTCCAGCAGCCTTTAATTATACGAGTTCTAACTATACACTCCTGTCACTAAGGTGCAGAGGAACCCTCTCCAACAAAAGATGGCCTGGTTTAGCGCTCAAGTTATACTCACAGAGCTAGATTCAGCAGGTATGAATCTAGTCTATGCTACAGCAAACAAAGTGCACCGATTTCAGAAAAAATAAAAGTTCAAATAAGCAGGCACAATAAATATTTAGGCTATACTTAACTGTCATATATTTCCTATAGACTTTTAAACAATTATAAAGAATCTATATATTTGCAAATCAGATTTAATAATACTGCAATTAGACAGGCTTGCCTGATGTGTGTTAACCTATTCAATTACAGTGGTTAATCCGCTACTATATAAAGTATAGACTTCCATTACATCTGTTAGCACAGAGAAATTTCAACATAATTTAATTTTGTATTAATGTTATTCACTTTTAATCCTGAATCACTATTGTTTTGATATTCAGACTATAAAATAAGAGATGAATAGATATTAACCATATCAGATATAATATAAATTAGGAAAAATCAGAATGTATGCCCATGCATAACTATGAGACGTATGACAATACTTCTTTTATATATTCATGTAATAAAAAAGATTACATTTTTGGGGGTTATATAGTAAAAACTACTGAGAATGAAACATATTTGTTGCAATAAATTAAATTTTTATTAGGTAGGGTAACTACAACTAAATGATAGCATTACTCAGCTTTCAGTTTCTTCTACAAAATGTATTGTTCTCAGTATTAAATAGTTTAATAAAATAAAAAAAAGCACCACAAAAGTTTTATAGAAGGTATAACACTCAGACAAAAAAATGGAATGTTGCATGTAATTCTAGGCAAACAGGAGATTTGTCAGCACTTGATTATTTCAATTATATTGCCACTGCTTTTGTTAATGTCATTCATTCACAATATAAAGAAAGGTTTTTCATAAAATTAATTTATAATATTTGAAACTAGTAAATAATCCCATTACTTGGGCTTTATATTTGAACATTTTTGATAGCGCAATCATGAAACCAGTAATTTCATACAGAGTGAATACAAATATTTAAATACATAAACATACAATGGGAAAGTCATAAACTACAATATTTCTTTTGATTAATTAAATTTACTTTGAATACATTTCAAAACATTACTTGGGAAATGAACAAGAATGTGGGCTATTTAAAGGATGAATATATTTCTGGGTTACATAAAATGGTATTTGAGGTCTTTAAAACTGTCTACTACTGAAGCAGAAAACATTAATTTTAACAAAGAAGAAACAACTCAAGCTGTTTATAACTGTTATTAACCCCGAAGAGCTGAGCGCTTTAGCTTGATATAAATAGATACACCCATGCGTGTACTTAATATTAATGAATGGTGGTCTTCTTATCATAAGTATGTTAATTTTCAGTGAGATAATATTGTGGAATGAGTATCATTTCTTTGTTTTCTCTTTTCATTCCTTTCTTTCATGATTGTCTTCGTTGTATTTATAATGATATTTGGATATATTGCATATTTATAGTTTGAATGGCATTTTAAAAATAAATTTAAAAAAAGTATGAGATTCTTTTGTTCATTCATCCATGCAGGATTAGGGGAGCAGCAAATGTTCTGGGTTCCTCTACCTCTATTTATTTTATTCTATTTTATTTGTATTTGTTTACAAGGATAGAGCACTAATCTCCATGGTCCTTTTTCAGACTCAACTCATGAGCAGTGTCTGGTTATATGACTTGCTCAGAGTTACAGTTAAGCAATGTAGACTGTGAGAATCAAACCATAGACCCCAGGGAACAGTTTATTTTATGGGATGTTATAGAAAATCACCTAAAACATGCTGCTGGCATTCCTCAGTGCAGATAAGCAGTGCATTCATAGGTAGAGTGACCTCACAGCATAGTAGAGTTTAACGGGGCCCACCAGAGCTTCAGGCTGAGTTCAATGATTCAATGAATAAACTAACAAATTTAGGGCCTACATAGGTCAATTTTAAAGTTTACCTAATAGACACCACTGGAGAATATATAATTAAAAAGCAAAACAAAAAACAGTTATCTATGATTTAATAATCTTATATGTCTGGTAATGAATTCCACATCCTTCCTGCCTTAACATGAAAGAAAGATCTCTTTAAATTCAAATTGAAAATAGGAATGTTTACATCTAAATTGCTATTCCTTGTACCATGACCAATAAAATAAATATCTAATATGGCAGCCAGTAATTTGTCCTTAAAGCATCTACATATCATAATAATGTAACCTCTTAGAAACTGGTAAGCCAAAGAATACAAAAACAAATGTACCAGTCTTTCTTTGTAGGATAAGTTTTTATAGCCATTTATCTGTCTGGTAAAGGTTTTCTGAATTCATTCCAAGTTCTTCAGTTGTATTACATTTAATGTACATAAAGGTCTTGCATACTCAACAGGTTTTTACACTTGTTAAATACATCTTTAATAACACTCAACTATCTCTGCTTGAGAAACATTGAAGGATATTCCTCATAAGACCATAACATTTCCAAATAATGTTTGTCATATTTGCTTCAAAGCTAAGATTTATACCTAGATCTCTCATTACTTCAAAAGAAACACAAATGTGATTATCCAGGTTGTTAGGATAGTGATCATTATTCTGCCCAAACTATACAGTGGTACATTTTTCATTGTTAAATTACCTTTGCTTGTTATCCATTCATATAGATTATCCAATTAAGATTGCCACAGATATCAATCATTAGTTTTAGTTACTGCCTATTCTATATTAATATTACTGGCAAACTTACTTAACTATACAGAGTTAGATTTTGGATATTTTGACATCACTAGACCAAATAAGAGTGTCCCCAAAACTGAACCCTCAGGCACTCCCATGACCATCAAGCAAGGGAAGGAACAGGAAACTGTGGCACCACTGATGCAATGTTATCGAGTGATAGGCCAGTGAGCTCCCAGATGAAAAAGCAACAGATGATACAGGATGAAACTGAAGAGAATGTGTCACAGAAAGATGTTCTGGAACTTTCTATAGAATCCCCACGGGAAATGGAGAACAAAGATGTGAACCTCACTTTAAAAGAAAATGATCTAAGAGAAGAGTTGCTTGATTTAATAGAGATGGACAAATATACTATAAGATCAATGAAAGAAATATACTACAGAAAGTCAATACAACCCAAAAAGAAGTTTGATAAAACAAATGAACACAGTAATTTGGACTGTTCATAGAGATGCATGCCATATATCAGAAGTAAATAGGATATATTACTATGTAGCTAAATTAATAACAGATAAAGTATTGTTAGAAAAATATAGGGCAGTAAGGGAAAGAAAAGGGAGAAATTGAATGCCATCATGAAAGTATCAAATAGAGAAAACTATAAAACAATTAAGACAAGAAGTGTCACTGTTAAAATAGTATACACGAAGGAACAGATCAACAACAACAGTCAGAAAGAGACAAAATAAAGGCAATGTGCAGTATCAGAACACATCAGGATATATTGTGCACTATTGCAAATAATAAACTAAAAATAGCACAAACAGAAAAACTTAGAAGATATGTAAATAAATATAAAGGAAGAGAACAAAATAAGCAATTTATTGATGAAACAAAAACATTTTATAGAGAATTGGGAAACAAGGCAAAGGGAACTGAAACATCAGCAAAAAAGAGGAAATAGACACATCTTGGAGAAATATCTATTAAGATCCTCTGGAATAAAGATGCTAAATGGATAGAAAAAGTAAAAGAAATGATAAGAAGTTCAAATGCACAGGATATGAAATGGGATGAAGTGATGTCCAGAGATTGAAACAAAGTTAAGCAAAGCTCCTAATTAAAGAAACAACCCAGGCACAAATTTAGTACCTAACTTCTGGCTAAAAGTATTAACATCTTTACATGAAGCTTTAGCCATGAGTAAGAATTATTTATATGTAAATTCCAAACAGACACCAACCTGGTTAATAAGAGAAAAAAACAATAGTCCTACTTAACAGTGAACCTGCAAGCTGCAAGCTATCCTAAAAACTATAGACCAATAACTTGCCTTCTGACAATATATAAACTATACACTGTAATTGATGCAGACATAGTTTATAGTAATTTAGAATAAAACTTAATCATGACAATAGAATAAAAGGGTAATAAAAGAAAATCATATGGAGCAAAGGATCATTTATTGTTAAATAAGTCATAATGAAAAACTGTAAAAAGGTGAAGAATATAAGTATGGCATGGATAGATTACAAAAACATTTGACAGTATCCCACATTCATGGATAAAAGAGTGCTTAAAATGTATAAGATACACGCTAAACTGATCAATTGCATTACAGTGAATAAATCTACCTTTTACAGAAAACTCTTCATAATAAGATTTAAACATAGCTCATCCATCTCCTTTGAAGTACTAGGAGACCAGTAAAATATTACTATATCTGTTTTAGTTCCACTGATCTCATACTCACTGTCATTAAATTTTGTGACGGAATCATACTTACTAGTTACATAGACACCCCTAGTTAGACACCCCATCTTCTCTGCTATCAGGTCTAAAATTGGGATGACTAGAAAAGCCTGGAAATACTATTTTTTATTGCAACTAAACCAAGTTTCTGTAATCCATAACACATCAGTCCTATTATCACCTATACAGGCCTCTAAACCTTCTAATTCATTATTCAAGTTTTGAGCATTTAACAGAAGACATTTCAAGTTTATCTTATTGTTATCGGTTGCAATCAGTGATTTGACTCTTAAATTTTTTTTAATTAATTTAATTAACTGGGTGCAAATTATCCTGTTGCCAAAATTATTTAAGTGCAACTTGTCCTTATTAAAAAACTTAATTTATTTTCCAGCAAACAATTCCAAAAGATTAGTTGAACAAAATTATGTAAAGATTTGCACCTTAACCAATCTGTGAAAGACCTTGCTTGTCACCTAATCTCACCCCAGAATGTGGAATTGGAAATTTGAAATGTTTCCTCAAATCAATAATGTCATTTACAGCTACTAGGAATGCATCATCATTAATTCTTTCTACATAGATATACCCATGCACAACAATGACAAGGTTATATCTCATTCCTTTTATAAATTAACATTTGATATTATATTTCATATTTAATGCCTTGCTACCATGCAAAGCTAAGACAGTGACCAGTTCTCTATTTATTCTCAGAATAATTTTGCTTACACTTCTTAATAACATGTTCCCAATTATTGACAAATTGTGAATATTTGTGTTATAATTAGCTATATTATGATTAGACTCATAACAAACAGATTGCTTACCATTAGTGTACACTAATTTCCATCTATAGCCCTATGACGATACTTCTTAAAAGAATGAGCACAAAAATCATCAATTGAACATTCTTTTATCTCACTCCATAACTGTTCATTTGTGGACACAGAACCATTATGGCTAAATACATCACCTGAATCACCTCTACCCTGATTTATTGTCAAATTAGCTACAGGAAAAATATTTATTTGATTGGTATAACATAACATCATTTAATACATTTTTTCCCAAATGAGTATATCTTTCATTTAAAAAATTTGTCAAATTAATTGCTAATTCACCAAACCTTCTTTGCTCACCCAAGTCCCCTTCTTCTTTATTAGTAAACACAACCGATGATAGAATATTGCCATCTGTTTGAGTTGTCACACATTTCAATGAATGGAATCTGACCTGCTGAATTAATTAAAGTTTTAATCTTCGGAAAGGGCAGATTTGAATGCAATCAGATGTACCAGCTTTACCATGCATTTATTACAATACTCATTGTTTTCATAGGTTCATAGGTAGGTACTAGGCTATTGGCCCTAGGGCCTATATAAGCCTAGCCAAATGGTACCCTGGCTTTTGCCACCCAAGAAAATTATTTTCATGTGCCCCTGTTAAGCAGAGCCACAGAAGTAGCTTAAATATTCTATAACAGATCTATACTAAAAGCAACCTTTACTTTTAACTAACTCTCACCTTGTTAACAAATCATCTAAATATAATTTGTCCATAATGTCCACTACCAAAACAGAGAGAGGGAGATAATCACTTACTAAATACTCTTCCCTGCTCAACCTCACACAGCCCAACATGCCTAACATGCCAAGACATGAAAACATGTCTTTGGCTCGATGCAAGATGCATCTGCTCACTCATGTCTGTTTATTGGGTGGACTATTTATAGTATCACACACTCAAAAGCAAGTGAACCCCCCCCCCACCCAGACTGACTACAGCTTCAGTACTTGCTTCTTACATAATAGTTGTTTGAAAAACAGTTGAATAATAGTTCCCAATTATCTCTTGTGTTCTTAAAAGGACATTCATGTGAAAAAGAAATGAAACAGATGTCCAGGAAACAAATGCAGCTCTAACAAGAACAGTCCCCAGTTACCTTTTGTGTCCTTAAAAGGACATTGAAGAGAAAAGATAATAAAACAACAGTCCAGGAAACAAGTGCCACTCTAACAATGCCCTTTTAGTAAGCACTCACATCTGCTGGTGGGGCAGACTATTTTTAGTAACATACACTCAAAACCAAGTGAACATACACCCCTGACTGACTGTAGGTTCAATGCTTTCTGCTTACCAAACAGTTGTTTCAAAAACAGTTGAAGAACAGTCCCTAATTATCTCTTCTGTCCTTAAAAGGCAATTCAAGAGAAAGGGTAATAAAGCAGCAGTCCAGAAGCAAATGCAGCTCTAACAAGAACAGCCCCCAGTTATCCCTTGTGTCCTTAAAAGGTCATTCAAGGGAATAGATAATAAAACAGCAGTAGAAGAAACAAATGCAGCTCTAACAATGCCCTTTTAGTGTCTGCTGGTGGGGCAGACTATTTATAGTAACACACACTCAAAAGCATGTGAGCACACACCCCTGACTGACTGCAGACTCAATTATTGCTGCTTACCAAATAGTTGTTTAAAAAAACAGTTGAAGAATAGTCACCAGTTATCTGGTGTGTCCATAAAATGATATTTAAGAGAAAAGGTAATAAAACAGCAGTCCAGAAAACAAATGGAGCTCTAACAAGAACAGTCTCTTTTATCTACTGTGCCCTTAAAGGATTCACAGCTAAGTCCTAGGTGTTCAAAACACATAGAGAAGACTGCATAAATGTTTGCATGCTGCCTGCATGTTCCCAATGAGCCACTCATTCATATTGGTAGTGCATAATGATATGCTAATTCTGAAATGATACAGTATTTGTGTTCAGTTACTGAGGTACATTACTATGCCAGACTATCTAATTAAAAATATGTCATAAATATCGTTCCTTAGTGTTTTAAAATACTGCTTTAAAACACAGACAAAACCATTGATATGTATATAGTAAGCATGAGTGTGCAGAAGTGTTATGTTAATATCAGCCAATGTTGTAGGCAGGGTGGGGCAAATAGGACAGCCACACCAAGATAAAGGAGTTGGTGAGAGAGAGAGAGAGAGAGAGAGAGAGTTTGATAAATCCCAATATGTCTTAAGTACAATACTGGCATTCAGAAGTGCACTTGCTGTCAGAACTGAAGCACATGCGGCATAAAATGTAGCAGCTGTTTGTTACAAACATAGCAAGCAGTTTGTAACAGTGTAAAAAGTAAAGATTTTTTCTTCTTCTTCTTCTTCCTAAGTCTGAGGAGCATAGATGTGGAAGAATGGACCTGGCTTGCTCCTTAAATAATGAGTAAGGAGTGACAGAGGAGCACAGATGTGAAAGAATAGACTGTGTTGCTCCTTAAATAATGAGTAGGGAGTGCCAGACGAGTGGAAGAATGGACCTAGCTTGTTCCTTAAATACGTAAATAATGTAATGTTCACCAGATATATTTCAAATTGTGTAGCAGTGATGTATGCAGTAGAATGTGTGCAGTACATGTATTCAACTTGTCTGATGAGTAATACTTGCACAGTGGGATGTGCATGGTACATTCATTAAACATATCTCCAGAGAATTCTATGCACAGTGAGTTGTGCACAATATGCACATGCAGCATGTCATGCAGCAGCACACGCACAGTGGAATGTGCACAATATATGCATGTGTGATGATGTGAGGTAGTGCCAGCTATGCCAGAAAAAGTAGGGCAGTGGGTGTGTAACATATGTCATTTGCATATCAAACTGATTTGTATAGATGATTGTGTTGAAAATGCATTTGTAAAGCTGCTTGTGTTACAAATGTATCAACAGTGGATCCTGCTGAACAGAAAAGAAGTACACCTGTATGTCAGACTGTATTGTAATTGTTGAAATGAATAGATTTCGACAGAGGATACTGGAAGAGAAGATGTTAATCTCAGTCCAGCTAACTTCGAAAAATAGTCTGAAACTAAATTATTGGTTTAGGAAATAAAGGTTGTATCTTACAGTTCTGATTGCAGCCAGAAATGAAATGCCTGTGAAATCCAGGACTAGGAATCCTAATGTATTGTCCTTAGGGGTGAATCAATTGCTACCCTGGAAGGATGACAGTTTTGCAATGGTTTTATAGCTTCCAGATGCTATAACACATCTCAGCAAAGCTCTATCTGTGTGTATGGCAACTCATATGTGCTAAATTCTGGTTCAGGTTCTAGCAGGTATAGTGTGTGAACCAGAGTCAGATGACCAGATGCATGTGATGTTTTTCTGTAATCCAGCACTGAAATGATGTTTTAATACTAGATGAGACAGAAGTCTCAGAACAGTCTGTTTTTGAAACCTGAAACAGAAGGATTGCTCACCCACTTCATCTTGACTTGCTTTAGTAAGTAAACCAGGGAATAGTAATTATTTAGATCAGTCAGGGAAAACATAGTGAGATTATTTAAGTATTGTTTTTCTGTATCTGTGTAAATCTTCCATCTGTGTTATTTTTAATATTTCCTGTGATTGAAACCCTGGTGTTTATTGTAAATAGATAGCTACTATTTTCATGTTCTTTTATAATTTATTATTAAATATACTTAAACCTTTCATTGTAGCTGCTGTTTTAGAGAATATTTTAACCTTTGAGAGTACTTATATTTATTTGGTGACACTGTGGCCACTCCTGAAAGCCTTGCTGCATTGGTCAAACTACCATTTGTATTAGTATTACTTTTACTTTGTATAACTGGTACCCTTCTAAGAGCCGTAGAGTAGCTGGATTTATAGTCTGGACAGAGGGATATAGATAGTAAATCTGGGACAACCTTTCCCAGGTGTGTGTGTGTGTGAAAATCAAATCTCAAAGAGAGTGTGTGTCAGCTCCTTGGAGCAGGGACACAGAACACTGGTTTCACAGAGAATATGGTGGAGGACTTGGCTTGGAACACTTGGCTGAAGACTCAGCTCTACAGCTGTCAGTGGGGACTCTTATTTGGGGGCCTGGATAGAGAGAGGAAAATCCATCCCCAGGACTGAATATGCCCCCTGTGTGCTCTTAAGAGAAATTGTGCTTGGTGCAAAGATCTGCATCTGAAAATACTGTATCAATTTCTGTTCACAGTGAACATCCCTCACTAGTGTCTGTGGTGAGGATTGAGACTCCTTGATCACAGGCCCAGAGGAGGGATGTCACAGCACATGACTTGTTGCATACACAATACATATTTGCAACATTTCTATGTAAAAGTATATGCACAACTGGATGTGCAATACGTTAAAGCAGCATGTCAACAGAGCAATATACACACAGTAGAATGTGCACAGTACATGCACAGTGAGATGTGCACAGTATGTGCATATAGCACGTCTACAGAGCAATGCATGCACTAGAATGTGCATATTATATGCAAGTAACATGTCTTCAGAGTAAGCATATACAGTAGGACGTGCAAAGGCCAACCCTGATGAACCTTTCACATATTCACAAAACAAACAGAACCATAATTATTGATTCTAAATACTTAAACTCTGCCTGTTATTTAAATACGACCTGCTAGAAAGATAGTTATGCATTGCAGAAATTACCCCTTCTCTGGAACAGGCTCCACATCCATGTGAAGCAGAGCTCCTCCCTAAACCAAATCAAGTGTAACTTGGACAATTGGATGAGGAACAAGAAATTCATTCCTACTTTGGCATCTATGTCTCTAAAGGACACTGGCAGTCTGTAAATGGTTCATCCCCCAGGCCCCAGCTTGTACATATTTCATTTCTGAAGCCCCTGCTTACACATATCAAAGGTAACAGAACTTGTCAGAGATTTGGGATGCATGTTTAAGCTTAAAAAGGCCCTTGTGATCATTAGCCTTTGAGCCTATGAACAAAAGTACTCTATACTTAAGCCAATATTATTTCTTGTCCTTCACTCTGTAACATTAGACAAGAAGGAACAGAAGGGAATACGCAAGATTTTCTTTTATATCATATATACACACAACACACAAACCTACAGACAGGTTAGAGTAGCTAGTCAACATACTTCATGTCTTTAGGATGAGGGAGGAAATGGCACACTTCACACAGAAGGTATGCAGACTGAGAAACAAACTGCAGAACCTCTTACTGTAAGGGGAAAATGTTGTACAATGATTATGCAAATGAAAATGGAGCTACTGTTATTGTTAAATCAATAAATAAAACTTAGAAAGTGAGCATTATGGTGTACTTGCATTTCCTCTACCATGCTTTGCATCCCAGTTATGCTGCAAAACAAGGGATACCCATGCATATGAGACAAAATAACATTAAATAAGAAATGTGTATGAAAAACAAGGCAATAGAGAGTCATTTTTAAGTATAGTCATTTGCTGTTTCTAAATAAAAATGTAGGATATCAGATCAGTGACATTTTGACTAAATTCCACTTTAGTGAAAAAAAAAACAAAATACTGTTTGAAGCAGAACTCTGACAACTTATTACATTCTACTCTAAGGACAGTTAATCTTATGAGAATGGATGCACCCCTCACCTTCATAGGTTCATATGGAGGTACTAGGCTATTGGCCCAAGGGCCTAATTAAGCCTAGCCAACAAGGTTCTCTGGCTTATGCCACCTAGGAAAGTTAATTTACTGTGCCTCTGTCGAACAGAGCCACAGAAGTGATCCTTGGGGTGTATTTCCTATTTCCCATTCACTCATCAAGATTTTTCTTGAAGAGTGCTAATGAGGAACTATGCTTGACATGGATGGGTAGCTTGTTCCAGAGTATAGGAAGTCTCTGGGACAGGAATCTATCCCTCCAGCATGTCCTGTTTATTGTGGTGACACGGTTTAGGTCCCTAGAGCATGTAGCTTGGAGGAATTGGGATTTCTTAAGGTGTAGCATGTCCAACAGCTCTGGGATTAACATAGCTTTATATGTTAGGCAGAGATCTCCTCGGAGTAGGCGATATGCTACAGAGTAAAGCTGGAGTTTTTTGAGACTGTCAGTGTAGGGCATCTGTTTGAGGCCAGTAATCCTCTTTGTGAGGTACTTCTGTGGCCTTTCCAGCTGCTGCAGATGTCTTGTGAGGTAGATTCCAAAAGGGGTGTTGTACTCTATAATGGGTCTAATGAGTGCCGAGTAGAGGGGAACAATGACCTCTTTTTTCCTGAATGTGAACCTTTTTGTGATGAGGTGTGCCACATAGAAGGATTTCCTGACTACTGTGGTGATGTGATTATCAAAGGAAAGACTACTGTCCACCTGGGTCCCAAGGTCTCTTATCACACATTCGGCATTAAGTAGACTGCCGTTTATGTGGTAGTTCATGGGTACAGAGTTTTTACCAAAGGGGATGACAATGCACTTTTTGGCATTGAGCTTGAGGCCATGCCTCTGACACCAGGCATCTGTCTCAGTGAGGCCCTTCTGTAGGATGTCCACATCATTTGGGGACTAGACTATGGCTCCTAGTTTGCAGTCATCTGTGAATTTTGTTAGCCAGAGGCCTTCTGTGTTAGCCTGTACTTCAAGAGAAGTAGATATCAAACAGGAGAGGTTCCAGGACTGAACCCTGTGGTACTCCACTTGTCACTGGTTTGAAGTCAGATTTGGAGTCTGCAACTTTTACAGTGTGGGTTCCGTCAGTGAACCAGTTGGCAACCCATCTTGTGATATAGGGATTTATACCTAGTTTAGTGAGTTTACCTATAATTCCAGAATGGGGGCTGGTGTTGAAAGACTTGACGAGGTCAAGATAGGCTGTGTGAACCACCTTACCCATGTCTACGCCTTTGCTGACTGCCTCAAAGAAGTCGATCAGGTTCAGAAGGCATGATCTGCCTTTCACAAACCTGAACTGGGTGGAGTCCAGAGTTTGGAGATTACCAATGTCTTTGTTTATGAGTTCTATGATGATACATTCCATGGTCTTGCAGACCAGGCTCATCAGGCTAATAGGGCGATAGTTCCCAGGATCAGTGGTGGCTCCCCTTTTGTGGAGTTGGATAAGTGTTGTTGTGCTCCATTTAGTGGGGACAAAGCCCGAAGTGAGACTATGATTGAAGATGGTGCTTAGGTGGGGAGCCAGTTCATTCTGAAGTTCATGTAAAATGCAACCTGGGATGTTGTTTGGTCCCATGAACCAAAGTTATTAAATGGCACTTTGTGCACTTACATTATCAGCCAAGTGGCAGTCAGTTAGACATCCATCTTCAAAATAGATCAGGTTATCTATGAACATGTTTGCCATTTTCTGTTGAGGGAAACTACTTATGTCTTCATTTACCTTCGATGACCAGGTTTTTGCACAGTAAGCATGTGATTATTTTCAGAGAGGATCCCTGGGAAATATTCCTACAGAAGGGGAATATTTGACCAGGACAAAAGAAAAAAAAAATATTTCTAATAAGTTAAATGAAATCTGTGAGATCCTCTTAAGCTTTTGTCAGTTCAAGAAACTATGATCGTAGTATAGAGTTTTGTACCCTCCCCATACTACAATTAAACCCAACCATATTGTATGGGAATATAACCCATGTTCTTCTGCTGTTGTAAACAATAAAAGCTAGTATGCAACCTGCTGAGCCACTGGCACTGCTTGCATTTTTTCAAATGATTTTATATAAAAGGAGGCAGAAGGGTAGAAAGGAAAAGAAACATACAAAATCAACAAAACTACAGTATCTTACTGATAAAAGGATGTAATATTGGCAATAATGTTGTCCTTTTGATGCAATTAATTCCTCTATGAAAAGCGCAAGGTCTTCTGTGAATGATAGCATGGTAATTACTTCAAATGAAAATGTAAGCAAAAACATGCTAGAAATATGAGGTGTAGTTCAAATGCACATTTGAATGCCAAAATAAGGAGAGAATCCATTGTAATCATGATGATTTTGAAACTGTGACTATATAAAGGAGAGCTATAAACATAAGTAACTGGAATGCCTGTCATATAGTAGTAGCACACATACAATAGAAATACAGTTATTTAGTACAAAAAATGCAAAGCATTCAGTAGTGGCTGGGACAATGTGTGGAAATGGGGAGTGCACTGTCTGGACTTGGTAAGCTTAATGGATAAAGGAAAGCATAAAACAAGTGCATGAAATATGAGCAGTTAAATTTTGGGAATGTAGGAAACAACTGCCTGGTAATACAAAAGATAAGTTAAGACTCAACTGTGGTGTTAATGTTTCACACTATGAAAACTTCCCAACAAGCAGCTTATGCATTCTGTAAATTGTGTTAAAAATAGCCAAAGCAATTTCAATGATTAGGTCATTAAATTAAAAATCATATTCAAAAATGCATCATTTATTGCAAAGAAGGCCAGAAGGTAGCATTTGCAAAAACAACTAATATTATTTTTGATTGTGCTATAATAATTGCATAACACAGCCCCACTGACATTCTTCTGTTATTTGCTATTTCTTAGTTTTCTATAAAAGAAAGTGCTAAAAAAGTACTGGTGTAATGAAGTTCATAGATCTAGAAGGGACAGTTGGGTTAAAGATAACCCCCCGGATTCTCTATAGCTTGTACGGCGTGCAAGATCGGTGCAGGAGCTCAAGCAGGCAATATGTCTGCCGTGCAATCTAGAAATAGACTGCAGGGGCGTGCACGAGCGCACCTGCACTAATCCTGTACAGACTAAGCCCTTGTATGCAAATCACCCCATTTCCAAGAGAAATCTATGCAACTTAGGTGATTTTGCAATCCAGGAAGCTTGCAACTGTTTGTGCAGGACTAGTGTTATCTGCAGAAATGTACTCGGTTAGTAACCGAGTACATTTCTGCAAAATCCAGAATGGAGCTGTGACAGCTCCAAATAGAGGCTGCATATCATGTAGTAAGCATGCCAATGGCCAAGTATAAGGCCATTGGCATTGAAAACAGTAAAAAAAACACAAAAATCAACTTTTATTTTTTTTAGCTGATCTCGGCTGTTTAAGCGTAGGGCAGCGGCGCTCAAACAGGATCGGGGGAAAATAACAAAATGAACCTAAATTAAGCAATCTAACTAAAATCAGTATTCTGCCATGCAAGTCAATGGCAGGCGTAAGACAACATGGCCAGTGAGTAGTGGTTGCTAAGGGGGAGGCTCAGTGTGAGACATGTAACTATGCATTAGCAGGCAATTCTATGCAAATGAGGGGAAGAATAGTGAACCCCAGTTTTCCCCAGCATGTGAGTCGGGTCCCAACAGTGTAAGAGTAGGAATAGCTTGGTGTAAGCCTAGAAGTTAGGTGACATCATGGGGGGGGGGTGTCAGGCATACTGTAAGCAGATTGGAGCCCTGTGCTCGGGTTTGCTCCTAGCTTAGCACAGCTAAGCTAGGGGTGTGTCTAAACCTGCCTAGCACTCTTTACAAAGCCTAAGCAGGTGTGCGCGCCATGCACCAAGTTTTACAGGAAGAAAAAAGAAGTTAAACCAGGAAATAGCAGCAATGTGCACATCTGAGCACTCTGTGCAGTGCACACCCGGTATTAAACAGGAAGGCAATGGGAAAGGAAAACAGCAGTAGGAAGGTCATCAAGGAGAACTAGCTTAGCTGGCAGGTGAAATGTATCAGAATCAGCCAATTATAAAGGCAGCAGACCAGCCCAGCCAAGAACACTCCTATAAACTATGCAAACACCTTCCCCTCTGGTTTTTCCCACACTCTACACCACTGGTGTAAACAAGTGGGGAACTTTTAACACTCACAACGGCAAAATGATAGAAGATGCAATAGCTATCATACAACAACTTGTGGAAGAGGCTGAGGGTGGTGAGGATGTGAATGCTGTTGACCAACCCACAGTGAGGAGACGGAGAAGAGTGTACAGACCCAGGGTAACCTACCAGGGGCTACATGAGCTGGAGATAGTGGAGCACTATAGGGTGGACAGGGACCTCCTACAGCAAATTGTTGAGCTCTACCAGCCACGCCTGACACAAAGAACTAACAGAGGGGAACCCATCCCAGTGGATACCAAGGTATGTGTAGGCCTACAAATACTAGCTACAGGTACCTTCCAAAGGCTGACTGGGGATATGATGGGGATTTTACAGGCATCACAATCCAGGGTACTCTACCAGTTCCTTGATGCCATATCAGCACATGTCGTTGAGCACATATATTTCCCCAACACCCGTGAGGTGTTGGCCAGGAATATGCAACTGTTCCACCAAATAGCAGAATACCCTGAGGTAGTGGGTGCTATAGACTGCATGCACATATGCATCAAAGCAACACCTGGTGAGAGGGGTAGGGTCTACATCAACTGCAAGGGCTTCCCCTCCATCAACTGCCAGGTCATGTGCGATGCCCACGGCATAATAATGAATGTGTGTGCTGGCTGCCCTGGAAGCTATCACGATTCCCACATCTGGCATCTGACGCAGCTGTACCAGAGATTTGCCAATGGGGACATCCCTGACGGTCACGTAGTGGGGGATGCTGGATACACACTGGAGCCGTAGCTGATGACACTCATCAGAAATGCATACACACCTGAACAAGAACTCCATAATGAGGCACACGCACAGACCAGAATTATAGTAGAGTGTGTGTTTGGGATGCTCAAGTCATGGTTGCAGTGCCTGGACACATCCGGTGGAGCCTTGCAGTACTCACCAGCTACATGTACTCAAATCTTCCTTGTATGTGCCATGCTACACAATATGATCCTGTGGAAATAGCTGCAGCAGGAACAGCATGGGGCAGGGCCACACAGCCCCCCCCTCACCATTGCCAAGGCCTGCACAGGCACAGAGTGACTCTGAGGAGGAACAACCTGAGCCTGCCCCAGTAGGCAGAAGGAGGCATGCCCAGTATGCTCTGGCCTTGGCAAAGAGGCAACACATAGCACATACACTGATACAGATGGGACCCAGGGAATAACACCTCTCTCTGACTCTCACACACAGTAAAAGGGATGCCAAACATTACATTACCTGTGCTTAACTATTTGTAAGGAGTGTACTATCTGCATCCAACATAGGCAGCCCTGCAGTATCAGCCTCAATACTGGGACATTCACAAGTTAAGTGACTCACACATGCCAGTCAGGGGGTTCACATACCCAACAACAGTCACAGCCAGCAGGACAGGTGTAGACAAACACAAGCAAAGGCTGTGCTATGCCTCTGAATGAGGCCTATGGGTAACCTCCCCCCAGGCCTATACAGACAGACTACAGCAGGTCATGCAGTGGGATGTTAGTTCTGAAGGTTAAGAAGTCAGAAACTAATATGTAGGTAATTAAAAGCTAAAATCTGTAGTACACTGGTATGCCTCTAGTCAGCACGATAGGTAAGACTACAGACTGAAATGGAGTACCCGACATGCCAGTACAGTTCTAGCAAATGTGTACAAATGTCAGGTGTGCCCCCCACATCCTACGTAGAAATGTAGTCGCAATCAGGTGTGCCCCCCAATCCTATGTAGAAATGTAGAAACAGTCAGCTGTGGCCCCCCACCCATCCTATGCAGAAATGTAGTAACAGTCAATGCCAAATGATCGATGAATACCCTGCAGAGACAGCACGCTACCTGTAGGTGTACAACCCAAAGGTCAGCACTGCAGTACAAACTACCTGGACTCAATCTCGATCCACACATTCAATACAGGTGGCCATACTAGGCATGCCTACACACTTAGAGAAATGAAGGCAATGTCAGTCAACAACATACTGAAAGGTTATACTGGGCATGCTTACACATGTAAACACATGAAGGCCATGTCTGCAAACACCAGTGGACCAGACATATCTGGCAGCTGCAGATGTTAGTGCAGGCACTCCTCAGTATGCACCACTCATGCTTTGCACAGACAGTGGACAGGAATACAGGCATATATGTAAGGACAACACACTATAATAAGCCAAAGGTAGACATGCATAGATATGTGGAAGAGGGTTACTGTGACAAGTAGCCATCCAGGCCTGTCCCACCTAGCACACAGTCAAAGGGCAAAAACCACACGAGGGTCAGATGGCACTCACTGCAGATACTAGCCACCGGTATCTGTCAGCATTACAGAGTATGTGGTGCACGTGCCAGCTGTGCAACATGACTGTTCAAGGAAGTAGTCATCTAGCAGCTGTATACCCGTACCTGTGAAATATAACCCAGGCTGTGCCTGCATGTGGCATGTCAACCCCTAGATGAATGGGTTATGGCCCATGCACACACACTGCCCTCCCCATAGCCCCACTATGACAAGCATGCTGAGGTCACCCACTGTGAAATACACCTTTGGGAGAATTGTAGCCTAGTAATCTCTGTGGTGTGTCCCATAACTGTGTACTGCTGTGGTGTGATAAACTAGTTAGATAGGACTTCTAACCCCAGCTTTGGCAACTGTGTGTGTGTGTGTGTGTGTGTGTGTGTGTGTGTGTGTGTGTGTGTGTGTGTGTGTGTGTGTGTGTGTGTGTGTCTGTGTAGAAAGCAATGCTTTTTAGGGTAGTCACACCCCCTACAATTTAAATGCTCTACTTTGGTAAGGTTATTGATGTCATCCACCTAGAAATACACCTCTGGGAAAGTGGTATCCCAGTAATCTCTGTGGTGCATCTCATAACTGTGTACTGTTGTAGTGTGATAAAATAATTAGGAATGAGTTCTAACCCCAGCCTTGATAACTTTGTGTGCATGTTTCTGTCTGTCTGTGTAGAAAGCAATGCTTTTTAGGGTAGTCACACCCCCTAGAATTTAAATGCTCTACTTTGGTAAGGCTGCTGATGTCATCCACCTAGAAATACACCTCTGGGAAAGCTATAGCCCAGTAATCTCCTTGGTGTGTCCTATAACTGTGTACTGCTGTAGTGTGATAAAATAGTTATGTGGGAGTTCTAACCTCAGCCTTGGCAACTGTGTGTATGTCTGTGTAGAGAGGAATACTTTGTAGGGTAGTCACACTCCATGCAATTTGTATGCTCTACATTGGCAAGGCTACTGATGTCATCCACCTAGAAATACACCTCTGGGAAAGATGTAGCCCAGCAATCTCCATGGCGTGTGCCATAACTGCGTGCTGCCATAGTGTGATGTAGAAGTTTGTTAGGGGTTCTATACCCGCACATGTTGGTTGTAGATATTTTGTGTGTGTTTCAATGTCTGTGTAGAGAGCAATGCATTTTAGGCTAGTCACACTCAGTACATGTCAAATACCCTACTTTGGCAATCCTGCCGATGTCATTCATTGTGAAATACACCTTTGGGGAAGGAGTTCTCCAGTAATCCCCATGGGGCATCCTATAACAGCTCCATGCTGTAGTATGATATAGACCTTTGTTAGGGGTTCTGTACCCCCACATGTCAGTTGTGGATGGTTTGTGTGTGCGTGTGTCACTGTCTGCATTGGGCACAATGCATTTTAGCCTAGCCACACTCACTACAATTTGAATGTCGTACTTTGGCAATCCTTCAGATGTTATCCAATTTGATATACACCTTTGGGGAAGGATTACTTCAATAATCTCCATGGCATGTACTATAACTGTGTAGTGTAATAAACTAGTTAGGTAGGGATTCTACTCCCAGACATGACAGGTGTGTGTATGTTTTTATAACTTTTATCCTGTGTGGAGGTGAGTGTGTGACACCTGGGCCTAATGTGGAGTGGGTTTGCAAATTTCTTATATGGTAGCCCTAGTATATATCACAATGTCCAGGGGTAACAGATGTGGAAAAGCTGTGAGGCTGGGCTGCACATCTATACCTATACATGTGACATTAAAGCCAGTTAATCACAGTTAGCAACCCCAGTATTACCCAGAGCACACTTTCAACCCATGTCTCATACACATACACACATGTCAAGGCAACAGCCAATATGTGTGCAGTACACTGCATATTGGCCACTGATAGTAACTATGGAGTGATTGCAGTAGCCTACAGAGGGCATGGTACCCTGTCCATCTGTCCAATAGGCACATACATGCAGTCAGTGCACCTTCCCCATGTTCCCAACTGGACACCTGCAACACCTGTGATGCCATCACATGTGACCCACAAAGGACATAGCATGCCTGAAAACATGCCCTGTATGCACAGATGCCACTGACACCAGGGAATGCCATTAGCATGCTATCAATGGAGGTGCATGTTTAACCTGCTGTCCATTATCAGTTGAACAGTTCCTGCCACAGGTGGTCAAGACTGGCACATCTGATGATAATCTGTGTACACAACGTGGGCTGGACACCCCAGGTACAGTTCCACATGTCACTGTATATGCATGTGGGAGGTGTGCACATCCCAGACACTGTTCATGTCATGGACTAAGGAACACATACATGGCAAGCGATGCACAACATTGGCCACACTCAATAGTCACTCAGGTGACTAGATGGTAGATATAATATCCGCCTGTGTGGGCAAATGCAGAAACCATAACCCTGAGCCACAATGCAGACCATTGTCATGTGGCCTGATGCCAAGGTATACCCATCACCTAGCCTTGTTTAGCCATCTGGCACAGTTGACCACCACATACATTTGCATAAATGCACCCATACATGTCAGTACTGGCACCCTGTGTGTTTGTGTGTGTGTTGTATGATGCATAGGATAACATCCACACTCACTATAACCCCCAAACCCCAAGTGGCATACTAAAGCATGTTGTCTGATGTCAGACACCTCCCCATAACCTTTGCCCATATAACCTCCATATGGCCCATGTGGTGCATGTGATGCCTGCACAGTAATGTGTTGTGGCAATCTCACTAGTGATGAGCTGTATCCCTGGCCCTGCCAAGTGTGTCAGTGTGTGTGTGCGCCCCTGTGAGAGAGTGGCTGTGTTGACACTGGCATCTGTTCATGCGGACAGGCATGTGTACATCACCTACCGTATAGCTACCATATCCCTGTTGTAGATGTCACTCACCATCACACATATGTTATGAGGACTCCACAACAGGTAACCTATGTGGTGCATCCAATAACTGCATAGGACTGTGATAGCACTACATAGTCATCAGGGGTTTGGTACCCTGTGCTGGTAGGTGTGTGACACAAACATGCTTAAGTTTTACTCTCCCACCCCTCCCTGACTTATCATTGCCTCTGTCTGCCTCTCTCACTTCCTCACTTTTGGATGTGGAGACCTACACCCGCTTTGCTTAGGCAGCAGCATGTGCATTTTAAGTGATGCTCATGATCAGCTGATGGTCTCTGCATGAATTGCAGGCCTCCCCTAGCTGATTGCATGTGGAACAGCTGTGGTAACATTCCCATAGCCAATTGCATGGAAACACACTCCAATATCTAGGAACATCATTTTGGTGTTGGGCCTTTCCATTCACTGTGAGCAGGAACTCGATCTGTTGTTTGGCAAACAGCATCTCAGATGGATTGGGGATTTACCTCTGACAACATACACTGTTAAACAGGCCAACACACAGGAAGGGGATGTGCCTGACCTGACTACAGACTGTAAGTGTTGCTATACTGCATTTGGAGTAATGTTGGTTTAACAGGGTGTGTGCGGATATGGCTGTCCTACATGTATTAATATCTGCCATGTCAGTTCTATGTTTATGAGGACTCTCCATCTGTAGGGTCATCTGCAGATTGGGCAGTGTCTGGTGCCTTTGGTTTCATGTATTGCCCACAGTGCATGTATCTGTGAACTGCAGTAGGTAGTGTGAGGATTGCAGTCTGTAGATGTTGAAAGCCGGGACAGTTACTGACTTCCTATCCCTCATAGGACATATTTTGGGACAACCCTGTTACAACAGTAAATGTAAGATGTTATCACAGCAACATGCCAATATTGGCCCTGTGTATGTGCTTCCAGCCACAACTCTGTCAACCTTTGTATATACTGAACCCTTATCTGCATTCCTCACGAAATATCTTAAGCCACTTTTAGGTTTGATTAGGTCAAGATTGCAGGACACTACCCAATTCTTACAGATCATTAAAGATACTCAGTTGGAACCTGATTGGTACATGTGTACTTTAGATGTAAAAGCATTATATACCAGTATCCCTCATTGGGCAGGTCTTCAATCCCTTCAATATTGGCTAGATAGGGCGAATCTCTATACACCAGGGTTCAATACATTATTGATTTGTATGTCAGAACATGTACTCAACAAAAATGTTTTATACTTTCAAGGCCAGTGTTATTGGCAATTGCAAGGACTGCCATGGGAGCATCATTTGCTCCCATTTATGCCGATCTTTTCATGGCTTATTTTGAGGAGTACATGATATATGACGCCTTACACAACATCTATCAGGTGGAGATGGATATCTGGCGACGCTATCTGGACGACTGCTGGTTAGTGTGAATTTGTAGAATATCTTAACAGTAATTTATGGGGACTTGAATTTTCAGTTACACATGACCAAAACTCTATCAACTTTTTGGATGTCACAGTCTCCAGAAACTTTGATTATACCTTATCCACGAAGGTGTTTCGCAAGTACCCACAATATAACACTTTGCTCCATGCTTCCAGCTTGCACCCGGGTCACACTATTAGAAGTATTCCAGTGTCACAGTTCATACGCATAAAACGTCTTAGTTCAAGGGATGAGGAATATCAAGCAGCCAGTATTGATCTGAGCCAGAGGTTTGCCAGCAGGGGTTATGACCATCAAGATATTAATTTAGCCAGATGTAGGGCAAATTGTATAGATAGGGAACAACTATTGGAATACAAAACCAAGAATAACAATACATCTTGTACTCCTGTCAGGTTTGTTACGACTTATGGAAGAAACATCAATATGGTTAGGAATATTATCAACAAACACTGGAATATCTTACTGGCCAATGATCAGTTGAGGTCAGTTTTGGGTCCACAATGTCGGTTTTCATAAACCCTGGGTTCACATTTGTCACATTACAAACACATGGCTAGCGGAGGTACCATTTATAAACTACTTACTTTACAAGGTGATGAGCTGTTTGGCTCTTTTCCCTGTGGTCACTGTGGATCCTGTTCTTATATGCCTAAATCTAAGGAATTTTCTAGTCGCAACACTAGTAAGATATTCAACATTAAAACATTTGGTAACTGTAGCAGTGATTGGGTAGTGTACCTAGCATCTTGTCATTGTGGTGCATTCTATATAGGCCAAACTTCTAGGGCACTTAGATCTCGAATGAATGAACATCGTAGTGATATTAGAAATCACAAAAAGACCAGTGCTTTGTACCAACACACTCTTAAACACCCACAGGCTAGATTCAATTTCATGATAATTGATCGTATTTCTGGCGACAGAAGTAATAAACAAGGTTGGCACGGCCTATTAGACAACAAAGAGAAATATTGGATAGTTACATTAGGGGGTCTGTTTTACCCTGGGCTTAATGACCATTTATAATGGGTTCTATACGTACTAGTTTTATGGGCCTACCCCATATTTTTTATACATTTTGTCTATGTTAGGTTTTTTCATCTCCAGGTGGCATTGTTACCAGATGGGGGTGGGTCCATCTTGTTATAGAAGAGCCCTTGTGGATTTTTCTGATAGGTTATTCTGGTATTTTGACATATCATGGTTATGACCACTTATGTGTTATATTTAACATGTCCCTAGGTATCTCAGTCAGAGTGGATGATAATATAGTTCAGTGTACTATTACACTTTTTGTTATCATAGGTACTATGGATAATCATCATATGGAGGGTTTGTTTAACATATTGTCCTGTATTTTGATCATGATCCTTGGTCTACAATATGCAGTATTTTTTCCACTTTTTTCATTTTGTATTTTTTAATTTGTTTATTTTGGATGTCTGTTGGTGGACTGTGCTATATACTATCCAATATATACATGGATAGTTTCTGGGGTATTATATATGCGATGCATTTTCTCATGTATTTTCTTAAAACATATACTCTACTATGTAAAATATGTTCAATGTACTTTTTATATTGGTTGGTTTGGGCTATTCTGGGGGTTTTTGGAAAGGTCTTTGTGATGGCTTAATAATGTATTCAGTCAACATTTAGCCATTCCAAATAATTTTTGGTCATGGCTACATTTTACTATATCATTAATATTTATGAAGCTTGTTGCCTCATTGGCTGAAGATTCCTATATAATGTTTGATGGATGGGACTTTGTTGTTTTGTCCCACACTGAAGAAGGCAATACTTGCCGAAACTGGTCTGTATTCAATATAGGATTATTATTTACCTCCACGTTTGCTCTTGCTGGTCTACTTGGTTGTTTTGTGGCATTTGGTTTGGACCGTGCACCTCCCCCGTGCATAGAACTTGGTTGGTTTAACCTTTGTATATATGTCATGCATTAAGAGGTGCATATGTGCTGTACACCATAATTAGTGTCATCATATCTGATAACAAGCCAGTGAGATATCAGACTGTTACACATGTTATGTACAGTAAGGGTTATATTTGATGACATAACCTGGACATTCTGTGGTTGTTGTACAGTACTGAGGTCTGTGTACTTATGGTGAATGTCGACAGTGTGTGTATTGTTAATATGTACTTTGGCCTGTGTACAGACTGTAGTAGATGTCATTGTTCTAGGTCCCATCCTATCTGATGTTACATGCTGCTCCACTGTATGTTACCATATTAACTTACATGTTTGTAGGGCCATACACAAACATGTTCCATACCACAGACAGGCATCAGACCACACTGTGTAGTGGTCCATTATATGTAGGGTTAGTGTGTGAGTGGCACATATGTGGATGGTGTTGAACAGATAGTCCGTATACTGTAATATTATGCTAGCTTACCATATTGGCTGTGGCTGTGTTCACATTGGTTGTGGTTATGCACTTCCACACAGGTGTATCTTACCCTCTGCTGTGACATACCTGTAGAGCCTGCTATATATGCAGGTACATGTGCATTCCCCCATAGGAGATGTAGGCCAGTGTTGAGCCGGTCT